>NC_135866.1:30336050-30363695 GCF_031162955.1 Sander vitreus
CTTTTGAAGTTTTTGTGGGGTTTTTCCCAAATGTTTAAAGCTTTTCTTTTTACATTTGTCACTGTTTGACATTTTTGTCATTTTTGTGTCACTTTTTTCAACGTTCTTTCATCACATTTTTTCTTCAAATGCTATAAAATTGAATAAAACGCCCAAATTCAATGAAAGTAGTGAACTGATTATTTATTTAACTTGTTAAGAGTGTCGTAGGGAACCATCCACGTTACTTTTTTTGGACAATTTGGTTGATAGAAACCCAAATTTCTGATATAGAAACTTTTTGAAAATGGTTCAAATGTGACCCGAGGAAACAGAAGGTTAAACATATAACGTTACTGACGTTTTCAAACTGTGATTAGATGCTTCTAAAGACGCGTTTTGTTGCTTTTCCTCCTAAGAAGAGAGCAGAGAAAATGCAATACAAGTCTGGGAGAAGTTCTCTGTGGAAACGTGACATAAAGCCTCTCTGCTGTAGAACTGAAATGTAGTTTCTTTTGCATAGGAGAGCAGCTCTAAACCAGACTTAAACCTGTTTATCTTTGTTCTTAAGCCCCAGACACACCGACCAGACGGCCGACCGTCGGCAGAAAAGGCAGTTGGACTGATCAGTCTCCCCGAGTTGGTCCAAAAAGTGCCTCAGAACACACCGAAGAGACGAGACGTAATACGTTTCCATACCAGGCAGGCTGATTGGACGAACGCGTCACGTGGGTCTGGTTTCTCCAGAAATTCAAAGCCAGACTGTCATGGCGTCTCGTTCAGAATCCGATCTCATATTGGACGAAGATAGTTCACCGAAACGTGTTTCTGAAAACATCTGAAGAGAGAAACAGGCCGTGCAGTTGCTGAATCTGTCTTCATTTCACATCAACAAAGGTCAGTTTAAAAGATTTTCGTCAGATTTTGAGAGGCTCTAGTCACGCTCATCCCGCTCCCCGTTTCCGGGTTAGCTCTCCACCAATCAGATGGGTCATTCTGCCCGCCTTCCGATTCAACAAGTCAAATTGGCCAAAATGAAGGCCGCCGACCCCTCCGACGGACGACGGCACGGAGCACACCGAACAGACTCGAGTCACCGACCTCGCCAGACTGTCAGACGGGACATTATCGGGTTGGTGTGTCACGACCTTTAAATGGGAGGCTTTCAAACAGGAACCAATGACAGTGAAGGTCCGGTCACATCATCATTCTTGCGTTCAACGGCGGACACGTTTAACCCTCGTGTTGTCTTCCCGTCGGCAACTTTTATTTTTTCTGGGTCAAGATTTGAAATCCAAACTCCTTTTTTTTCCCCCACACTTTTTTGTCCAAGTTTTTATTCGCTTCTGCTGTTTGTTCCTGCACTTTTTTTTGGGACGTTTTTTCCTCTTTTTTGCGCCACGTTTTTGAAGCTTTTTCCCAAAGATTTATCTTTTTTTTCTCCAACACTTCTATCACATTTTTTCTTCAAATGCTATAAAACTGAATAAAACACCCAAATTCAATGAAAGTAGAGAACTGATCAGTTATTTAGCTTGTGAAGAGCGTCGTAGGGAACCATCCACGTTATATTTTTGGACAATCTGGTTGATAGAAACCAACATTTCTGATACAGAAACTTTTTGATATTGATAAAATGATATAAACGTTACGGTCCATTTCAGTACATTCTCTCTTTATTTTGAAGTGTTTCAGTTTTTCAGATGTTGGAAGAGAGAACAGAGGCAGGACTTTGCTGGAGAACTATTTCAAAACGGCGCCACCTGCAGGAAACGAGCGGTCCTACTGCAGTTTTTCCAACGTTAACGTTTTCTTTGTATAAAGAAGTAAAATGCTGATATTAAATACTCAAACTGGAACAACCTTCTGCTCATGACTAGGGCTGCAACTAAGGATTGTTTTCTGGATGAATGGATGAAGGCCGTTTTATGCTTCTGCGTCGAATCAGCAGCGTACCCCTGCAGACCCCACTGCGTCTACGCCGTAGCCTGACGTGGACCTCTCGAAAAATGTAACTACACGTCGCAGCGATGCACGCGGCTCGGCCGTGGCTTGGTAGCGTTGCATTCCCCCCCGACTCATTCCCTGGTTCTCCTTCTCCATAAACATGAAATCAAGGAGAGGGTTAACTCCTCCTGCTCCAGATTTCCCACCGTGGTCAGAAAGAACAGGGGAGACTCTTAGTTTCTCTCACTATGACTCTAGAGTCACTACTCGCTCTGAAGATAATCACCATCACTCTCTCACTTCTCCCTCGCTCTATCACGCACTCCCCCCCCCGACTCATTTCCTGGTTCTCCTTCTCCATAAACAACATGAAGTCAAGGAGAGGGTTAACTCCTCCTGCTCCAGATTTCCCACCGTGGTCAGAAAGAACAGGGGAGACACTTTGTTTCTCTCACTATGACTCTAGTCACTACTACTGAAGATAATCACCATCACTCTCTCACTTCTCCCTCGCTCTATCACACACACACACACACACACATACATGCCGGCCGGTCGACGCACACACAAGCGCACAAGTATAAAGATCAGGCCACTTACGTAGGCTACGGAGAAAGCTCTGCGTGGAGCCTCCGCAGAACCATAAAACAGGCTTTAGTTGTTTGGTCTATAAAATGCCAGAAAATGGGGAAAATGTCAACCAGTGTTTCCCAAAAACCCAGTCATTACGTTCAGGGATTTATTTCTACCGTTTATTAATCACACCAACTTATAGCTAAACTACTGTGCTCGTTACAGTTGTACCTTTGGTTGGGAATCCCTGTTTTTAGAGAGAGTTTAACCCTTGTGTTGTCTTCCACTGGACTGTGCACGCTGGTCCTCCCTGGTCAAAACTGAAAAACAACATTTTTGTCCCTTTTTTTTCCCCCCCGACACTTTTGGCACTTTTTTTTCAATGTTTTTGGCACTTTTTTTGCTGTTGAATGCTTCTTTTTCACCAGACTACCATGTATAAAGAACACTCACGGCAACTTATTATTAGTTTTACACTTATTTTTGGAATTCATGGTCAATCAACCTCATTTATATGAAAGTTCAGAGAGGATACTGTCACGAAAACGTTTCAATTTCTTTTTCAAATGCTAAAAAAATTGAAGAAAAACACCCAAAAATTCAATGAAAGTAGAGATCCAATCTCTTGTTGTACTCGCGAGGCGCGTTGTAAGGAATCATCCATCTGTGTTATTATTATTTTTGGGTACATAAAATGCGGTAGTTAAAAAAGAAATCCATATTTCTAAAACAGAAATTCAGAAAATGGGTCAAATTTGACCCGAAGACAACACAAGGGTTTTTATAAGGTAAAGAAATAAAAACAGTAACTCTCTCTACCTGCGGGTGGCGCAGTTTGGTCTGAAGATGCATTCAGGTGCTTCACGTCAACCACTGTTTCGGGGGGAAAAATAATATTAAGCATCAACGTTAAGTGGAGACCGTTGGGGAGGAAAAAACGAAAATTTCAGGGCAAGTCAAGGCAGTCACGCAAACACAGATCTAGAGTTCTCCCTGCGGTTCTCAGACAGACGGACGGACGGACGGACGGAGACAGACGGAGGAGGAGCAGATTATGGGCGTTGAAGGCGATGATGCGTACAGACGCCGCTGCACTTTTCAGAGCGTGCACTATGACGGATACATGTTTTTGCAGGACACCACGCAGCTCTCCTCCCAGCGGCAGATTAAGACTCGGGAGGATTCTTCTATCTACAAGAATGCGTCTCGCACGTGAACCCAAGCGACGTTCCCACCTCAGGTCTCGGTGCGTGTGCGTGTGTGTGTGTGTGTGTGTGTGTGTGTGTGTAGCCAGAGGATTAGACATCACGGGGTGAAGGATATACGTTTCGGACACCACGGAGGCGATGTATTGCAAGGCAGCCGTTTACGATAAACCATTAACGGAGAATAAAGCAGGAATTAATCACACGTTGTGTTTATTTTCTTACTGCGTTGGGATGAGAGAGTGTGTAGCAAAGTGCAAAGAGTTCAAACACACACACACACACACACACGGCAGCCTCGTGTTGCAACAGAAGTGTGACATTGTTGTGGGTAGTGTGGGAGTGATACATCTATGATGTATCGCAGAGAGCGCGTAACAATATATCGCCGTGTGGGTTCTTGTCCCGCTGCCAGTCTGCAGAGATCCGAACACGGTCGGCTCGCTCTTCAGTCACGCAGAAAAGACAACGAAACACAACGAAGACCAAAGCTTTCGGATCCGACCTGAGGCGTTATGACCCAGAGGTGGCGCCGTGACGGTGCTGCGGGGGGGTGGGGGGATGCGGGGGGGGGGGGGTCAGGAGTGATCAGGAGTGATCCATGGGTTCCATGGCGTTGTTTTGCTCGCCGTCCTGACTCTCCATCTCCTCCGTTTGCTCCGCCTTCCCGTCCGGTTTGCCGGCTTCGCCCGCCGCAGGTTCGCGGTCAACCTTAGGCGTCGGTTGGCCCGTCTTAGTCCCGTCTGTCTGCTCCTGGCCGCCGCTCTGCTGCTCTCGGAGGTGGCGCTCCATGGAGGCCTGGATGGAGGACACCATCTCCTGTAGCTTCCTCCGCTGCTGCTCCATCAGGCCGGGGTCCGGGCCGCGCCCGTCCTTCATGGTGACGAAGCCCGGCGCCATGCGAACCAGCTCCCGGGTGGCGTCCTCGGGGATGTTCGACAGATCCGGTGGGCCCCGAGACACGCTGGCGCTCAGGTCCACGCCGCTGCTGTGCTGGCGCGTGATAGGCCGGTGCTCTGGAGGGGAGGAGCCCCCTGCGCTGCCCAGCGAGTGGCCTTTCCCCTGGAAGGCCGTGACGCTCTGCAGCTGCTCCTTCTTGCGGACGACTCCGCCGCTGCCCAGCCGCAGCCCGCCGTGAGACGGGCTCCCCTCTCGGCTGCCGCGGCCGGCGCCGTCGGGGCGCAGCTGCGCCAGCGCCTCCTTCACCAGATCCTCCACATCGGGGCCGACGGGGAAGTGACCGGCAGCGTCCACGCACAGCTCCAGGCGCTCCTCGGCGGCGTTATAGACAAAGGTTTTCCCCGTCAGGTGAGGCAGCGTGCAGTGCTTCCCGTCCATCAGGCCTGAAACACAAAACCATCAGAGAATCTTCAGGATGTTACGACATTCGCGTGCAGGTGTGTAGCAAAAGCCAATCAGTGTTTAGAAAGCAGTTTTCTTTGGGAAAAGTAAGCCGGGGAGTTTGACTACCTGGTAAGTTCTGAAAATGATATGCATTCATATCAGATATCATTTTCGATCCTTCTGATCTAATGTTGCAGAAGTGAAACTATGAGGGAGTTGAGGTGTACCAATCAGTGAGAGAGGCTGGGGATGAGTTGAATGTTTCTATACTGGTTCAAAACCAGTGTAGAATCAAAATAAAATGATGATCTTTTGTGTCTTTCCGGGAAATGGCTGCCCCCTCTTAGATGACTAATCGGTCGTTTTGGTTTTAGTCGACTAAGATTTCTATCCATTAGTCTATTAGTAATTTTGTGATGCTTGTTCAAGCTTAATGATTTATTGTGTGCATGTCACTGTCTGTCTGCCTGCCTGTCTCTCTTTCTCCGTGTGGTTCAACCGGTTAAAGTAGAATCTGTGTAACCACAGCAGGTCAGAAATCTCCCCAGACCTGAATCAGGGTGTTTCCAAGTCACATGTCTCATTATGGTCTAACCTTCCATCTGTCTGTCTGTCACTCTGTCTGTCGGTCTGCCTTTTGTGCCTTCTTTCTTTCTGTCTGTCTGTCTGTCTGTCTGTCTGTCTGTCTGTCTGACGATGTGTCCCATCGCTGCAGGTAAAAGCCAAAACGTACCCATGTCCTTCTTGACGATGTTGTAGAAGACGCCGCCCTGCTGGAATAAGTGCGGCAGCTTCTTTGCGTACGACCAAACGTCCTCGCCTGGAAAATAGAGAGAGAGAAACTGGAATCAACAAACCACACACCCACACCCACATACCCACACCCACACACCTACCTACACACACCCACCCACACCCACATACACATACCCACACACACACACATACCCACACCCACATACACGTTGCATTTAGAGCAACACCTGCAGCCTGTGAGACTCTCAGCTGATAATACGCGGTTTGTTATTCACCTGCCTGCTGTGACCAGTCAGGAAGTAGCGTGCAGGTGTGCTGAACACCTACACGAGAGAGCGGTTTCCTCTCACGCAGATAAACAACCGACAGATAAACAATGGATTAGTTGTCAACTGTTAAATGAATCTCCAACTATTTTAATAATTGATGAATCGGTTTGAGTTCAAACTTGTGTGACGTCAGCTTGTTAAATGTCAACATTTTCCACTTTCTTCTCTCCTCTGAGATAGTAAACTGAATCCTTTCATTCTTCCCTGCGTACTTCCTTTCTTCTGTCTTCTTTCCTTCTGTCCCTTTTCATCCCTGCCCCCTTTCTTTCCCTTCTTCTATTCCCTCCATACTTTCTTTCCTCTTCCCTCATTACATACTTAAAAACTTACATAATACTAAAGCTGCAAAGATGAATGGATTAGTTGTCAACTATTACATTAATCTCCAACTATTTTGATAATCAAATAATCCAGTTTTTTAGGTAAACTTGTGTGACGTCAGCTTGTTAAATGTGAATATTTTCTAGTTTCTTCTCTCCTCTGGGACAAGAAACTGAATCCTTTCATCCTTCCTTCCTTCTCTGCATCCCTTCCCTTCCTCCTTCCCTACGTACTTCCTTTCTTCTGTCTTCTTTCCATCCTTCTTTATTTCTTTGTTTGTTTTCCTTCTATCCTTCCTTCTTTCCCTTTTATTTCCATCCTTGCCTACTTCCTTTCATCCTTCCTTCCCTTCTTACATATTTACTCAAAGCTTACATAAAGTGTAGAGCTGCAAAGATGAATGGATCAGTTGTCAGCTATTAAATTATTTTGATATATTTGATATCCATTCATCAGTTTGAGTAATTGTTTATGTAAAAACAGGTAAACTAGTGTGATGTCAGCGTGTTAAATGTGAATATTGTTCTAGTTTCTTCTCTCCTCTGTGACAGGAAACTGAAGATCTTTGAGTTGGGGACAAAACAAGACATTTGAGGACGTCATCTTGGGCTTTTTGGGAAACACTGATCCACATTTTAGAGACTAAACAACTCATCCATTCATCCAGAAAACAAGCCACACATTAGTTGCAGCCCTAAACTGAAAATATTATTCTTTTGAAGTGAATGAGCACCACTCAATATGCTGCACCAAGTTGCTTTCAGACTCCGCTTCATTTCCATGTTTTCTTTTCATCTTATGTTTAAACGTTTCCGAATTAAAATATCTGGGTTGTTTTAAAGTAAAGAAGGATTGTGTTTGTGTCCGAGCAGCTAAAAGCATCTTAACATTTCTACCGTGTGAAGACTCTGGGCGGATGTTTTGTGTGTCTAAGCAGACGGCAGGATTGTTGAACATGAGCTCCTGCTAACAGGAAGTGCAGCGTCAGGCCTGCAGAGCCGTTCAGAGTGCAGATGAAACCTTCCTGGATATTGACAGACGCTGACTGTTGGCCGGCTCATTTGTTTATCTGGACGCAGCCGCGACCTTCGACCCTGTTGGCTGGTGAGACGGGGGAGGGCGGCGGCGTGATGGCTGAGTCAGCACATGGAGCACGCGCGCACACACACACACACAAAGACAAACACACACACACGGACAGATGGACAGACGAACACACACACACACACACACACACACACACACACGTTGCATTTAGAGCAACACCTGCAGCCTGTGAGACTCTCAGCTGACAATCTGCGGTTTGTTATTCACCTGCCTGCTGTGAACAATCAGGAAGCAGCGTGCAGGTGTGCTGTACACCTACACTGGTTTGACAACATCATGGGAAGGATTTCTAAGGAGGTCAACCTTTCTGTTAAAGAGTAAGATCCTTTTTTTAAACATAAAAACATCCGCGAAATTGCATTCGCTTAACCCACCAGACTCCATGTAAATAAACAGTCATTTTAGCATCTTAAAAACACTTCATTCAAAGTCGACAGAAACTAAATAAAACTATGAAAAGCCGTTTTAGGTCGTCTTTCCACTTTTCCAACCATCATAACTCTAGATTTGGTTGAAATAAACGCATAGTTTACTGATTTACATGTGGAAATATGTTGGCTCTTTACACGCTAAAAGTATTGATTTTTTTAAATGGAGTCTGGTGGGTTTAGCGCTAGCGACTTCAGAGCTGTTTCTGGTTAAACAGAAAGGTCTTAAAGAGGTTTAAACGTCTATCTCTGTAGGGATCCTTTCATAATGTTGTCAGACACTTAGAATAATAATCTGAGTCTGTCAGTGGCAAAAACAGAATTGTAATAATTGTCTAAATGTCGGTAATCAACCGGGGAAGTTTAATGCTGATATCAGCTCTAATCTTGTCCCTGTTCACCTGCAGTGACTCCACTTAAAATCTGCTCCCAGAACTAAACTAAAACTCATTTTTTTAGAAGAGGTTTCATGAGAAGGCGAGGGAGAGACCGCTAACATGTCACACACTTCTATTCTCACTACAGATGTAACAATGCATTGTGAATCTGTTAAAAAAAATGGACATAAGTGTGTAAAGATTACAACCGGTTGAGATGAACAGCCGAGGGAGTAACCTACTCTCACTTGTTTGACTTCGCCTTCTTTGTATATTAATTTCTGACGGTATATTAGTCTGTGGTTATAACTGACTGTATATTAGTCTGTGGTTATAACTGACTGTATATTAGTCTGTGGTTATAACTGACTGTATATTAGTCTGTGGTTATAACTGACTGTATATTAGTCTGTGGTTATAACTGACTGTATATTAGTCTGTGGTTATAACTGACTGTATATTAGTCTGTGGTTATAACTGACTGTATATTAGTCTGTGGTTATAACTGACTGTCAAACTGCAGAATAACAGAAAGTTCTGGGTCGTTCATTGTTTGTGTTTGTTCATGTTTCACAAAGAGTTTAACCTGAGCCAGACCGACAAAGATAGAAATCATATCACATCCATACAGGGATAGTAGTATACAGCTGTTAAAACATAATAAAATATATAACACACTGGTATCGGATTGGTACTCGGTATCGGCCGATACGCAAGTTCAGATATCAGAGTCGGTATCGGGAAGCAAAAAGTGGTATCGGACCATCTCTAGATTCATTTTACACCATTCGTTTTTTCATGAACTTAAAGTGTGTGAAGTGTAAACGCTACAGCCCTTATTCTTACCCATCAAGGTTGCTAGGAGACAAAGGGAGGACATCTCAAGGTCGATGCTGTCCTGGAGCTCGCGGCTGCTCATCCTGCCGGTTGTCGTCACGGCGTCCTCGCTCTTCACGGCGTGCAGGGCGGAGTGGGAGCTGGAGGCTCGCGGTATGGACGCCACTGGGCTTTTGTCCTCGCCGCCTCTCAGTATCTCCACCGTCACCCTGTCGCCGTGCTGCAGCGCCACCGGCTCGTTCTCCTCGCCGTCCCTCGCGGGGACCAGCTCTTTGGGCGGGAAGCCGTAGCGGATGAACTGCTGCGCCGGCGGCACGCCAAACTGGTTGGCGATGCTCCGCTGCAGCTCCGAGAAGGTGGTGCGAGCCTGCAGGGTCAGCATCGCCTGCCTGCCGTCGCTGGTCGTCACGCGGATCTTCTTCTCCTTATTGGACGACGAGGACGGGGAGGATTTAGTGGGCGTGGCCGGAGCTGAAGAGGAGGACGTTTCCGGGGAGCCTCCGGGGGAAGACGGCCGTCCGTGGCCCTTCTGCTCCTGCTTCAGTTTGTCCGTGAGTCGCTTCTGCGTGACGAAGGCCTGCTCGCTGATGCTCTGCTGGATGCTGCGCTCCGCCCGGCTCATCGTCAGCTCCTCTTTGTGGAGCGTCTTCGCTTTCTGGCCCGTGAGGATGATCTTAGTGGGCGGCTGTGGGTCTGGCGCCTGCGGAGCCTCTGCGGTGTCGGTGAGACGCGGCACGTGAGCCCCGTCAATGGACACCGGGTTGTACTCATCCGGGTTCTTTTTGGCGGTGTGATGCAGGATGGTGTTGACTACTTTCTGCACCAGGATCTCGCTGCCGAACTCTCCCGGGAAGTGCTTGGTGACGAGCTTCATAGCCACGTCGTACACGTTGCTGTTCAAAGACGGCTCCATCTCATACTGGAACCAGTACACCGTCTCCCTCACCACCCGGCCGCCCCACTCTAGCGTGATGGGGAAGGCCTCTGGGAGGTTGTCGTACTCCTTCTCCTCCCAGAAATGTTTGAAGCCGCACCCACATTTCCCGCCATGGGAGCGGGTGTTGGTTCGGTCTCCGTCCAGATACACTATGGACCCGTTTCCGCGGATGTGGCGCACTGACGTGCCGTGACACCAGTTGCAGGTGTTGAGGGAGCTCAGTTTGTAATCTGGGATGAGGACGTCTCTCTGGGGGTCGTAGGAGCACACGACGTTGTTGAGCGGGAAGCTGTAGTTCTTATCCGGCCGCAGCTGGCCGTGAGTGGATTTGGCCAAGTTGTAGAGCTTCCCACCGGGAACCAGCCACTCGGGCAAGACATGCAGCTCAGACAGGGCGCTGCATATCAGGCAGCGGTGCAGCCGATTCTCCATCACCGACTTCTTAGCTGCCTCGGTCACCTCCTCGGGCTGGATGCCGATCATGCCGGTGCGCCTGTACACGTACTGGTGCACGTCCGCCACCAGCGCCGGATGGATGCTGTGCTTCTCCATGAACACCTCCTCCATGGCGTTGACTAGCCGCATCAGATACTTATCCTGCAGGCTGCGGTCTCCGCCGATCACACAGCTGCCGTCTTGCTCCAGCTTGATGTACTTCCTGATGAGCTCCTGAGGGACGCCCCAGGCTTTTGGCAGCAGGCGGGCCGGCAGCTTGGGCAGCACCGTGTTCTTGATTCCCACCAGAGGGATGTAGTGGTTCCTGCCGGAGCTGCTCCAGGCGATGCAAATGGGTTTGTTAAGCTTCCCGTCTTTCCCGCTGCACTGCTCCTCCGCCACCAGCCCGGGCAGGAAGGTGGCCGAATAATCCCCGGAGCTCCTCATCCCGCTCAGGGAGTCCAGCAGGATTATGGGTCGGTGCAGGACGTTGGCTAAACCAAATATATGGATGTTGCGTAGTCCGAGCGGCACGCCTTCAGGCGGGATGAAAAGCGGATCGCACTCGTTTATGATGTCCTCCCACTCTGCGGCGTCGATAAAATCCTGAAAGAGAGCCTTATAGCGGTCCAGGTTCTGTTTGAAGTTCTGTTTTAGGTTTTCTCTCAGGGCGTGCCAGAACAGTTCCCTGCCCACCAGCGCTCTGGACACGGCGTGGACCAGGCAGTGCCCGTCTCCGTCTACATGGACGGGGATGAGACATTCCCTGTTGTTGTTGGCTTTCTTCACCTCCTCCAGAGTGTCATGGAGGTATATGAGGCTCCCTGACCTGTCTTTGCCGTAGCCCATTGTGGAAACATGGTCCGGCTCGATGAGAAAAGCTCTGTCTCCCAGGAGAGAACAGTCAAACATCTCACCTTGGTTCATGTCCCTCAGCAGCTTGGCTTTGCCGGTTTGTTTATCCATGCCGTACCTGGTGAGCACCGGCGACAGCAGCTTGCAGTGGTAATTAGAAAGCCCCATTACTTTCACCAGCTCCGTGCCTTTCTTCGGGGCCCCGGTGACACCGAGCAGGGCGTTTCTGAGCAGATTGTGGAGCACAACATCAGGATCCGTGACTTCTTCGACATTTAACAGGTTCTTCTGTTCGTGGCGTTGACCACACTCCGTGCACTCGATGCTAACGGAGCCGTAAGCGGGGAAGAATAGCCTCGCCTGACATTTCGGGTCCGGGCAGGTACCGGACAAAATACGCTTGTCTTTTTTCTTTGAGCTCTGTAGCAGCGACATGTCGGGCGGGAAAAGCTAAAAACTGTGCGTCAGCTTCACTAAATCATGATAGTTACCCTCCGGCGAGGCTGTCTGTTAGCTTCGGCTCTGCTAGCGATAGTTATTTGCCACAATAACACAAGAACAACACGGAAGCGGCTGTTTTTTTTTTTCCTTTAGCAACTGGCCGTTGCTAAACGTAAATACGTCATGACGTAAGATTGTGGGACTTGTAGTTTTGCTGTGTATTAACGGTAAAATATTTACACACGAGAATCATAAATGACTCATGTTTACTTGTAATTGTGTCACTATAACTGCAAAACAAGAGACTTGTTAATTTAACACACATCCATTGTTAATTGATTACAATCAGCGACGTCAACGTTCAATCGCCTACGTTTCCCAGAATGCAACACGCCGCAGCGACGTTTTTGTTGTGTGAGGAAGTCAATGCAGCAGAATCATGGCGGTTGGGCAGAATAGATGGATTGTTTCTCAAACTATCTTATAAATTTGGTCCCCGAAATGTAATAAAAGTTTTTATTGTGCTACAGGTGCATGTACATTTTTGTGTTGCAGTGTGGTTTGTACGGGGCATACAACTAGCTGACTTTTAAATCAATGTAACTGACAACAGTAGTTTGGTGGCTAGCTTACGAGCCTATAATATAACGTTAATTAGTTTATTTTAAAAATGAATAACGACATTAATTCAAACATAATTCACAGTGTAGACTAACTGACGGCCGTTACACGTAGAGTTGTGGATCGATGGAGTCATAATGTTACTTTATTGATCTGGAATATGGAAAGAAAGAAACTGTCGCCAAACTCCATTCAGAAATCGGTCAATTTAAGACTTCGCTTACCGTCAAACTGCCGGTGGTGAAATGTAACTAAGTACATTTACTCAAGTACTGTCTGTACTTAATTATAAATGAATGAATATCGGTACTTTACTTGTCAGGGGTACTTTACTTGAGTATTTTAATCTCATTGTATTTAATACTTCTACTACATCTCAGAGGGAAATGTACTTTTTACTTCACTACTTTTATTTCATTCAAACAGTCATCCGTCAGAAAAAAACAACACGTTATCCACTTCCGGTTTTGCCTGTCACAATAAAAGCACTGTTTACTGTAACTTCCTCTTAACCTTCAACTGAGAGGTTACACAATAAAATACCATACACTGTTAATAACGTACATTTATTTTAATTATTTAATTTAGTTATAATAATTCTAATTTGATGAATTGACTGTTTTTAATATATATTTTTAATTTATTGTTACCTATTTTAATTTATTTTGGAATAATTTAAATATACTTATTAGTTTTGATAAATTCTTTATAATTTTAATGTATTTTTAAGTATTAATTTTTGTCATTGTTTTTATGAAATTATTTTGTTTTTTTTAATTTATTAATTAAAAGAATTATTTTAATTATTTTTTGAATTTTCTAAATTTATTTTTAATTACTTTTCTTTTTGTATTTTTATTATATTGGCAAACATTTCACTAATAGGCCAACAGCTCCATCAAGTGTCCAAAAGAGGAAATAAGCAGGACTTAAAACTAAAAGAAAACTCATGAATCACAAATACTAATAACATAAAAATACAAAGAAGAAATAAAGAAATGCCAGGTAATGAGGAAACCTGGTTTAATATCGCATGTTTTCATTTGTTCACAGGACCTCTTCCTAAAATAAATATATTAATATTTCTGTACTTCTCTGAACATCTGATAACAGTCTGTAGATTCATTATTACACTGCATATATCTATATTATTCTTACTACCTTTATAATGTTACTGCTACTACATTGCACATATCTGTACATGTTGTTCATACATTGTTCATATTACATAGCCATATTTATTCTGCTCTTATAAGGTATCTGTTAGCTAATACACTGCCCATCTTTATATTTAATTTACATTACTCTAAACTACATCCCACATCTCTGAGTGCTTCGGTCGGTAATTTATTACCCTCAAATAGGTAGAAAATCTCGTGGCCAGGTTGGTTCAGCGGGTAGAGCAGGTGCACATATACTTGGAGGTTTATGCCTCGACGCAGAGGTCCAGGGTTCAAATCCGACCTGTGATGATTTCCTGCATGTCATCCCCCTCTCTCTCTCTCCCCCCTTTCTCATCTAGCTGTCCTGTCAAATAAAGGCAAAAAGCCCCAAAAAATTATCTATAAATAAAAATACACTAGGTAGAAAATCTCAACCTTTACCGCCCCTTAACTCCTCACTGCAATGGAGTAGAGCGTTGGTTCCAAAATGGCCGACTTCAGCTCCGGGAGACCTTTCCGTAGATGTCTGGGTTGAGGCCCTACGACCTAAAATGAGCTTGGCCCGGGACAAAGGCTCTGAGGGACTATAAGTTTTCATGGGCCGATGTTTTTGGGGTCAGACCAGAGCTCGACCCTAAAACAAGGGGCTACAGACCTGGTTTTGACATCTTTTGTGAAGCTCCCCGAGGGCTGTCGGGAACAGTTGGGCCCTCGTCCCTAGCCCATTGTGTTCCTGAGTTATTGCCCTTTAAATGTGAAAGGTCAAATCTATGGGCATACCCATTGATGAGTTTCGAAGCACTTTCTGGCTTGATAACTCATAACAAAAAGTACCTACACTGACACAGTAACCTGTGTTTGATGCAGCAACCTCCAACCTTCCTCCTATTGGAATCAGCCTGATACCTCTCACTGTCTATGAAATATGAGCCTTTGAAGTGCTTCCAGATTCTCATCTACGGGCATACCCATATAAGAATTTGGAAGCACTCTCTGGCTTGATAACTCATCAGTACGTGTACCTAGAGTGTTACAGCGACCTGTGTTGGATGCAGCAATCTCCAGGCTTTCATTTCTAATTGGAATCAGTCCGATACCTCAAACGGTCTTTGAAATATGAGCCGTTGAAATAATTCCAGATTTGCATCTTTGGCCATCCCCAGTCAGGAGAATTTTATCAAAACTTAAAGCAAGAGGCAGAGACAAACATGCTGTTAGGAACATTTATTATTAAAACCCAAACCGGTGCAAAAAAATAAAAGTAAAGTAAAAGGGCCTCAAGTTAGCGGCCGGTGCTCTGAACACACTGTAAAAAACATCTAAGAGGGAGGGCCGAGCTAGTTTCGTTTTCTTTAAAAACACGATGAACTGAATATAAAAATGAAAAGAATATATGAACTGCTGAATGAACGGTTTCCTCCATCGCTCCAGCCGTCTCCTCAGTGAGGATGAAGGCCGCTGGCACACCCCTTGCATCCTGCTCAGCAGGGGTTTCTTCCAGCTGCCTTGCTGAGGTTTCCTCCATCGCTCCAGCCGTCTCCTCAGTGCGGATGAGGGGCGCTGGCACACCCCTTAGAGCCTGCTCGGCAGGGGGTGCTAAACCTTTCCTGAGCATAGGCTTTGTGGCAGACATTTTTGTGAAGTAATAGTTCGCAATTGGTTCCCTTAATTTGTTAACCAGTACTCTGCACTTCGTAGGTGACTTGATTTGCAAATCCGTCTTGTGACCTTTGAAGGTCAACCTCCTTTTAGAGGGACGTGGAATGACAGTCACTTCTGAAGTTTCTTTGGCATCAGAGGATGGGCTCCGATCACAGCAAGATCGCTTACGTTTTTGCCATCTGCTCATCTCCTCCTCAGACAATGAGGAGTCAGATTCAGTGTGGTCATCATAGACAGGTTCTTCATTTGAGCTGGACTCGAGGTCATCATCATTGTCGTCAAGAGCATTCTCCAGGGCTTTCAGCCTCAGTCTTCTTGTTTTGGACAAGAGCATTCTCCAGGGCTTTCAGCCTCAGCCTTCTTGTTTTGTACCCAGAAACTTTGTCCGGCAGAGCGACATAGAATCGGTCTGCTGTGCTGGGGTTATGGCACATTTGTTTTGCCACCTGCTTCCTCTCCTTTTCTGAGAGGTGTCGGCTGGCCTGGAAACCCAAACAAAGAAGTTTTTACAAAAGTTTGATATGAAAACAGTCCTTTTATTTGAGCAACTGTGTGTCAACAGTCTTAATCAACGCTCCCAATAAACTTATGACATCCAGTCTCTAAAATGTGTTTACACCAAATTTGTTAGTTCTACTTAAATGCAAACATCAACTAAGGCTGAGCAATTTTATCGATTCTGCGATATAAATCGATATTTTTTTTCTCAAGAAAGTATTGATTTTTAAGCCGCGAGTATCGATACATAAGTCCCATTCAAATCCCCCGTGTTTACCCCATGGTTTACCCCCGTTTGCGCTGCAGGAAGAGTGATTTGGTCAGCCAGCCGCTAGTGTTGCTGTAGAGCAAGTTACCCGTACTGACTTTACACAGACGCCGACGTCTACAGGCGCTGACACACAGAGCCGATTATCGGCCGTCGGACCGTCTGGCGAGGTCGGTGACTCGAGTCTGTTCAATGTGTTCGTGCTGTCGTCCGTTGGAGGAGCTGTCGGCCTTCATTTTGGCTGACCCGACATGTTCAGTCAGAGACAGGGCAGTCGGGACTCACGAGCGGATGAGTCTCTCAAAATCTGACGGAAACCTTTTAAACTGACCTTTGTCGATCTGAAATGAAGACAGATTCAGCAACTGCACGACCTATTTCTCGCTATAAATGTTTTCAGAAACACGTTTCGGTGAACTATTTTAGTACAATATTAGATCGTATTCTGAATGAGCCGCCATGACAGTCTGGCTGTAAATTTCCGGAGAAAAAAGAACCACGTGATGCGTTTGTCCAATCAGCTCCCAGTTTTCATTTTCTGGGAAACAATCAGACTGTTAGTGGAAACAATACAGAGCAGCACCGCCTGCTGCTATGGAGACGTATTACGTTTCGCGCACGTGCAGAGCGTATGCTCAAGTCGGCGTTTCTTCGGTGTGTTCTGAGGAGAAGCCATAGTACTATATTTACTTACCTGGTGCCTAGACTGGCTACCTCATATGTTCAGTGTCAAGGTAAAAAAACTGTCAAAGAAACTGTTCAGAACAGGCCACTTGCTGCACTTTTTAACTCTCCGTTGTTAATTGCAATACTGCACTTCATTTACTTTTCAAAGGCTTGTAAGCTTTCAATATATGGAACTAATTTTCTCTAATATGACTGCAGAAACTTCTGTCTGGTTATGAGGCAAAGCTGGCAGTTATGAGACACTCAGAGACCTGTCTGCCAAAGGAGCAGAGGAGGAGGCTCCGGACTGCAGCATCAAGATATGCAAACGACCAAAAGGCAAACTCCCTCAAAGACACTGGAAATATCAAGAGAACAAGGGGGAACCTTAAGCTGATGAAAATCTAAAGGCAGACAGGGAAAACATCATCTGGCTCAGAGGACAGGAGCCAGAGGATCAAGACAAAAAATCTGCACCAGTGGGCATGATGAAAAAGCAGCAGCTATGTCTAAGTGTTAAAAGACCACACATTTTGCTGAAGGAGGAGGCCCCCAAACCCTGGAAATTATGATGCAGATAAACCATGTGGCCAAGTGAGGTATGCCCAAGGCGTCTGTTAAAAGTAAACTTCAAAGACGATTTTCTACTACCCCCTGTAGTACAAAAAACAGAGAGCATGGTTTTCCCATTTTGTGTAGTACACGGACCCGAACTAGAACAAGTCCATCGAGAGACCCCGTGGCTAAATGATTCAAGGGGACTGGTCACATGCACACTAGACCCCTGGTACCCTAACGATCCTACAAAAACCACTCCTATCAAGTTCTGCTCAACCTCCAGCATAAGAGTAGGGTTTAGCTGGGAATAGGCGTGGCCCTTGGAGCAGTGATCTCAGTAGCACTGATCGTTTCATGCTGCATTTTCCTGCTAGTTAAGTTAATGATCTGATAAACCATGGCCGTAGTTGCAGGACAATTCCCGGTGTATGTGGGCTCTGACAGTCTGTCTTGGCATAATCTAAGACGCTGCAGAACAAAGAAATCTTTAGCAAGCTTACCGGTACTTACTTGGGGTTTTTCTGTTTTTCAGGTTTTATCTTTCGTGCACATTAAAACTTCTTTTTCACATCTGATTCTGACTTTGCGTAGATCTTTTTACGACTTTTTTGAACTTTGTTGTACGTTAAAAAAATAAGAAGAGTAATCGAGCAGTCGCAACAAGCGGTGAAGTCCGCGCCGTTAATCTGGCCTTGAGCCGCGGACATTTAAAATTTACTTCTACACCACCAGGCGCTCACTGACGAGTACTCTATCTGGGCCTGGCTCCAGACGGGGGCCCGGACTTCCTCCAGGGAGGGTAACTTCACCTCTTTCTCGATGACTCATAGGGGTTTATGAACCATTCTTTTTTCTGGCCCCTCACCTGAAACCACTTTGCCAAGGGTGACCCTACCAGGAGCACCAAGCTCCAGACAACACAGCCCTCAGGTTCATAGGGACACACAAACCTCTCCACCACGATAAGGTGATGGTTCCTGGCGAGGGCAATGTTACGAAGATGAAAAAAGGCTGTTGTTGAGATATGTTTTAAGTGGGTGTTAAAGGATATATCCTGAAGAAGAAGGAATACAATGTAAATAATGAAGTCTACTTACTTACTTGGGTTGTTGTTGGTAACCTGGACATTTTTTGTTTTTTGATCCTTTTTGATTAATCCCCCTTCGGTCCCTCTCTGCCCTCCCAGTGTTGACGTTTGTTTTGTTCGGGACGTCTGGGATCCCTTGAGGAGGGGGTACTGTTGTAGTTATAGACATTTTTGTTGTTTATATTTCTGTTGCCTGTTATTATATTCTGTATGTTTCCTGTTTTGTATATTCAGTCCCACCAGGATTTCGCAATGTCACGATCGCGCCAATTCATGCGAATTCAACCAATCACCGCGAATTTGGTGCGATTCGCAATTTTGACCAATCACCGCAACTTTTCCGCACATTTGACCAATAACCTGAAGTTTCCCGCGTCTTCAACCAATCACAGCAGTCCCACGTGCACTCTGAGAGCCAATGACCAAGCGGGAGTGAGAACGGGTTGATCATTTCCTTGTTTTTGATATGAAGACGAGACGTGTGTGTGACTCATTTACCAACAAAACGTACAGCGAAAGACTGTGCAAAACATTTCAGACCGTCCTGACAACCTGTAAACATTTTAACATCAATGTAGACTGGAACGATTTAAAAGTCGCTGCCGTTTCAATCTTGGCTGTTGGCTCTCTGCAGCGGGTGGGGCTACTGCTTCGTTCCCCCAGCGACTGACGCTTGCATACACACACACACACACACACACACACACACACACACACACACACACACACACACACACGGTGGATGCAGAAGAAAAAGGAGATGAGACGACAGGATGACCTAAATTGAGGACAGCTACGCTCGTTATTGTAAGTGCAATGATAAGTTAAAGTCCTTTATCAAACCGTATGAATGTGTGTTCCAGCCCAGCCCAGCATAGGAAATTAACTAACAATGTAAAGATCAACAAGCCACTGACACAGACGTTCAAATTTGATTCATTTAATAAATTATTATTTTTTGTCTTAAATCCACCAGCCATTTTCATATTATACCAACATTTGCAGCATCCTGAGCCTTTTTGGTTACTAGGAAAACTCAGCCCAGAGTAGTTTTATTCTCCCCAAAACATGTTTCCTTTTTATTTTTAAAGAACTATACAAAAAAATTTCAACAATCTCACAAAAAAAGGCTACGAAATCCTGGAGCACTGTTACTAAAACAGAAGGGAGGCTGTCCATGGTGCTGCAACATAGCGTATACTAGATACTAGAGGCGAGCTGTCCTGGATCATTGTTAATAAAACAGAGGGAGGCTGTCCATGGTGCTGAAATGGAGCATTGTTACTAAAACAGAGAGAGGCTGTCCATGGTGCTGAAATGGAGCATTGTTACTAAAAAAGAATGGGGGCTGTCCTGGAGCATTGTTACTAAAACAGAGGGGCTGTCCTGAAGCATTATTTTTTAAAACCGAGGAAGGCTGTCCATTGTGCTGAAACTGAGCAGTGTTACTAAAGAGAGAGGGGGCTGTCCATGGTGCTGAAACATAGCGTTGTTACTAAAACAGAATGGGGCTGTCCATGGTGCTGAAACGGAGCATTATTACTAAGTCAGATGGAGGCTGTCTATGGTGCTGAAATGGAGAATTATTACTAAAACAGAGGGATGCTGTCCATGGTGCTGAAACATAGCGTTGTTACTAAAAGAGAAGGGGGCTGTCCTGGAGCATTGTTTCTAAAACAGAGGGAGGCTGTCCTTGGTGCTGAAACGTAGCATTGTTACTAAAACAGAATGGGGCTGTTCATGGTGCTGAAACGTAGCATTGTTACTAAAACAGAATGGGGCTGTTCATGGTGCTGAAACGTAGCATTGTTACTAAAACAGATGAAGGCTGTCCATGGTGCTGAAACATAGCGTTGTTAATAAAACAGATGGAGGCTGTCCATGGTGCTGAAACGGAGCATTGTTACTAAAAAAGAGGGCGGTTGCTAATTCTGGCTATTTATGATGTTATACTGACACCCAATGGTCAAATCTTGAATTGCACCAAAAATTCCAGATGTATTTTCTAAATATGAAATATGGAATTTGAAATAGTTTAGTAGATGAGAATCCGTCTTGGAATTATGGAATTCAGCTTTTTCAATTCATTGTCTATGTGAAAACCCTAACCTTAACCCTGACCCTATCTTTAACCATAACCATAATCAGTGCCTAATCCTAGTGCTAGCGCTTCCTGGAAGGACCGGTGGGGGGCAAAAAAACACAGATAAACAGAACATACCGTGTATAGGTGTTGTTATGTGTGTTCCAGCCCAGCCCAGCATAGGAAATTAACTAACAATGTAAAGATCAACAAGCCACTGACACAGACGTTCAAATTTGATTCATTTAATAAATTATTATTTTTTGTCTTAAATCCACCAGCCATTTTCATATTATACCAACATTTGCAGCATCCTGAGCCTTTTTGGTTACTAGGAAAACTCAGCCCAGAGTAGTTTTATTCTCCCCAAAACATGTTTCCTTTTTATTTTTAAAGAACTATACAAAAAAAATTCGCAACTTTTTTGCAACTTTCACTGTCTCCCGCAACATCAGTGCAACAAACATGCATCGTAACTTTTATCGCAATTTTTTACAAAAGCTCCTGTGAAATCAGGCATTGTAGGCCGCAACAATCTCAAAAAAAGGCTGCGAAATCCTGGAGCACTGTTACTAAAACAGAGGGAGGCTGTCCATGGTGCTGCAACATAGCGTATACTAGATACTAGAGGCGAGCTGTCCTGGATCATTGTTAATAAAACAGAGGGAGGCTGTCCATGGTGCTGAAATGGAGCATTGTTACTAAAACAGAATGGGGCTGTCCATGGTGCTGGAAAATGTAGCATTGTTACTAAAACAGAATGGGGCTGTCCATGGTGCTGAAACGTAGCGTTGTTACTAAAACAGAATGGGGCTATCCATGGTGCTGAAACGGAGCATTATTACTAAAACAGAGGGGGCTGTCCATTGTGCTGAAACTGAGCATTGTTACTAAAAGAGAGGGGTGCTGTCCTGAAGCATTATTTTTAAAAACGAGGAAGGCTGTCCATTGTGCTGAAACTGAGCAGTGTTACTAAAAGAGAGGGGGGCTGTCCTGGAGCATTGTTACTAAAACAGAGGGAGGCTGTCCATGGGGCTGAAAACGGAGCATTGTTACTAAAACAGAAGGGGGCTGTCCATGGTGCTGAAACGTAACGTTGTTACTAAAACAGAATGGGGCTGTCCATGGTGCTGGAAAATGTAGCATTGTTACTAAAACAGAATGGGGCTGTCCATGGTGCTGAAACGGAGCATTGTTACTAAAATCAGATGGAGGCTGTGTATTGTGCTGAAACGTAGCATTGTTACGAAAACAGAAGGGGTCTCTCCATCGTGCTGAAACGTATCATTGTTACAAAAACAGAAGGGGGCTGTTCATGGTGCTGAAATGGAGAATTATTACTAAAACAGAATGGGGCTGTCCATGGTGCTGAAACATAGCGTTGTTACTAAATCAGATGGAGGCTGTGTATGGTGCTGAAACGGAGCATTATTACTAAAACAGAAGGGAGCTGTCCACGGTGCTGAAACGTAGCATTGTTACAAAAACAGAAGCGGGCTGTTCATGGTGCTGAAATGGAGAATTATTACTAAAACAGAGGGATGCTGTCCATGGTGCTGAAATGGAGCATTATTTTTAAAACAGAGGAAGGCTGTCTATTGTGCTGAAACTGAGCATTGTTACTAAAAGAGAGGGGGCTGTCCTGGAGCATTGTTACTAAAACAGAGGGAGGCTGTCCATGGGGCTGAAAAGGAGCATTGTTACTAAAACAGAAGGGGGCTGTCCATGGTGCTGAAACGTAACGTTACTAAAACAGAATGGGGCTGTCCATGGGGCTGAAAAGGAGCATTGTTACTAAAACAGAAGGGGGCTGTCCATGGTGCTGAAACGTAGCATTGCTACTAAAACAGAGGGAGGCTGTCCATGGTGCTGAAACGTAACGTTGTTACTAAAACAGAATGGGGCTGTTCATGGTGCTGAAACGTAGCATTGTTACTAAAACAGAATGGGGCTATCCATGGTGCTGAAACGGAGCATTGTTACTAAAACAGAATGGGGCTGTTCATGGTGCTGAAATGTAGCATTATTACTAAAACAGAATGGGGCTGTTCATGGTGCTGAAACGTAGCATTGTTACTAAAACAGATGAAGGCTGTCCATGGTGCTGAAACATAGCGTTGTTAATAAAACAGATGGAGGCTGTCCATGGTGCTGAAACGGAGCATTGTTACTAAAAAAGAGGGCGGTTGCTAATTCTGGCTATTTATGATGTTATACTGACACCCAATGGTCAAATCTTGAATTGCACCAAAAATTCCAGATGTATTTTCTAAATATGAAATATGGAATTTGAAATAGTTTAGTAGATGAGAATCCGTCTTGGAATTATGGAATTCAGCTTTTTCAATTCATTGTCTATGTGAAAACCCTAACCTTAACCCTGACCCTATCTTTAACCATAACCATAATCAGTGCCTAATCCTAGTGCTAGCGCTTCCTGGAAGGACCGGTGGGGGCAAAAAACACAGATAAACAGAACATACCGTGTATAGGTAGATATATACGTAGGTAGATAAATACATTGGTAGATAGATAGAAAGGTTGATATATAGATAGAACAGACTGTGTATAGGTAGAAAGATAAATGCATAGATCGAACACACATTGTACAGGTAAAAAAATAAATACAAATGTACAGATAGAAATGCTGTGTATTGCTAGAAAGAAAAATACATAGATATATAAGCAGGTTGATAGGTATAACATTAGATAGATAGTACATACTGTGTATAGGTAGAAACATAAATATAATAGATGGATAGAAAGAAGATGTTTTGTAGGAAGAAATATGAATAGATAGATAGATAGATAGATAGATAGATAGATAGATAGATAGATAGATAAAGTTCAGGCAGGCCAGGTCATTCCAAAGTCAAGGGGCAATGAAGTCAGAGGTCACCTCTTAAATTTAAGCCTCCACTAGGTAGAAAGTAGTAATAGTAGTAGTACTAGTAGTAGTAGTAGTAATAGTAGTAGTAGTAGGAGTTGTAGTAGCAGGGAAAGTGGCAGTATATGTTGAAACAGTTTGTTTTTGTAGACACTAGAGGGCAGTAATGTGAAGGTTTTATTCTTCACAGCAGCAGCACAGAACAGACATAAAAACTGAAACATAAACTGTAGTATGAGGCGATAACTACAGGTTTAAAGTGAGGACTTGAGAGTAAAATAAAACATACTCAAACATGAAGATAATTCATAAAGTATAAATGGTTTCATAATAGTGTCAAATATTATTCAACCATGACAATAAACGTCCCCTAATCTAAACAAAGAGCTTATTTGAACCCAAACAGGATCAGTCCCTGAAACTAACCAAGTCTTGTTGGTGCCCAACCAAACCTGAACCATAGTGGTCTCACATCATGAAACAGACTCATTCTTCACAGACAAATGATGTTTCATCAGATCGTGAAACACTTCTGTGTCATTTTAAAGGTCAATTACAAAATACATATTCTGTCATTTCATTTGGAGGACTTTTTGGCCCCAACCTCTGTCTGAATACCACCAGTTTCTAATGCAACAAGTGTTTAAACATGCAGAAGCACAGCTGTGGTGGTTTATCAGTGTCTCATTTTGTGGCTGACCTCAACATGGAGGAAGTAGATATCAGAGCCCTGAGCTCCTTCCAGAGAGCATCACCATAACGACTGCTTCAGATATGAGGACGACACCTGGATTTAAACTATTCTGAACCCTCCAGTTGCTTCGTCTTTACAAACTCTCTGGAATTTATTTTAGATTTTTTGAGCAACCGGATACAGAATACATTACTAATACTGTGTGTGGAAGAGATTTTATGTGTAATAGAAATTAAATTACCAAAATTTGATGCAATGTTTAGGGGGTTAAAATCACAGTTCAGGAGTTTTGTATTTTGAGATTTTGTATCTTCAGTCTAAATACCCCATCAACCTGAATGTGTTTGTGTTAACATGAAAGTTTTTTTTTTGTATTTCTGCAACATCATGACCCAAGTCTTTTTATCAAGACGAAGAAACTTCTCACTGAATCAGTTCAGAGAAACAATAATCATTTAGAAAAATACATTAAAATAATTATAATAAAATAAGATAATTAGTTAAATATTGAATAAATACCCTATGTTGGCTGACTAAACCTTCATCTTCTTTTTCAACAATAGAATTTCTTAGTTTTGACGAACAGCACGATCTAATCTTTCTAAAGTACGGCCACAGGGGCTGATGGGAGATGTGAGGAGCTGTTAGAAACCACGTGGCCCTCGTCTGATCTCACAGCTCGTCCTTGTTTGGCCTCAGCTGCATCAGAGCTCCACTTCTCCCCAGGTTCACCAGAGGAAACACCACTGAACAAAATGCTTTTCCTCCCAGCTGCTGCTCTGTGCTGTCTGTGTTCAGGTGAGTGTTTCCAGCCAATCAGGAGCCAACAAACTCCACCTTTAACAAACACTGGCTCACACTCACCTTCATCTACCTGTCTGTTTCTCTACAGCGCTGGCTGCCATGGCAACACAGCTGATTCAGGAGGATTTAACATTGACCAGGAGAGTTGGTGGAGACGTCTCCTTCAGCTGTCGAGGCACTGAGCAGTGTGACAGTAATTATATATTCTGGTACCAGAAGAGAGACACAGAAACATTCACAGTTATTCTTGATATTGACAAGAGTAATGGTAACATAGATAAGGAGAGATACAGTCATCATCAGAAAGATGATTTCTCAGCTGTATATAAAAATAGCTGGAAGTTGCAGATCCAGAAGGTTAAACTCAATCATTCAGCCACCTACTACTGCTCCTGTTGGAAGGATGATCTCCACAGTGAGAAATGCTCCCTGCAGCCTGAACAAAAACCTCCAGATGAACAGATGTCAAACAGTGTCTGTGACAGGAAGAGATCAGTAAACCACAGCCCAGGTTCACATATTTCACTTCCATCTCAGTCAGAGTCACAAAACTAATTGAACTGAGCTAAAGACTTTTTTTTCTTATCAATATAGAGGCACAATGATAAATGATCTGATCACATATTCAAGACAACGATTTCTGGTCCCTGTTTCATCAGCCAGCCAACTCAAGCTAACGTTAGCTTTGTAGAGATCTTAGGATTTCACAAACTAAATAAATAACACACATATAAACACAAAACTGCTTTGCTAGCTCAATCGTGTTGTAACTAAGATATCTGCAGATTCAACGTGACATCATGACTTCGCGTAAACATACACGCCACTTTCACGTGTTATCTTTACGCATTTTGAGCTATCCGCGTGTATGTCTATGCCGCCTGTATGTCTGCCATATACAGCACGTTGCAGCTTGCTGTCATGTGACGTGTCTGAGCCCGCCCACCATTTTGGGATCCTACGCTATCGGTTGCCAGAGGCAATAGTTTAAGAATGACACAGACACAGAGCAGGAAAGACGGCTTGAGGAATTAGCATCATGGCAAACGGGTTGGGTTTAGGAAAAGAAGAACGGGGTTGGGTTCAGGAAAAGAAAAAAGCGACGGTTGACTTTAGGAAACGTGACACACTGGACACGATCCCCGGTCTCCTGGGTGAAAGTCCTGTGTTTGACCCATCCTCCCCCTCGACCAACCTCACTACGCGGATTATCGCCCTTTCATACTACTCTCTACGGCGTAAATTCACACGCAATCGCAAGGTAATGTAAGTCAATGGAGGCCAAACAGCGTTGATAAACACGCTAAAGAGCAAGAATGTGTCTTGATAACACGCCAATAATGGCATACGAATTGGCTTGTCATACATACGCCATTTCATGAGATCAGTCTGGCAGATTATACATTTTTAATTGATAGATTTAGTTACTATATGTCCGCGAACTTCAAGCAACAGAATCAATTTCCTGTCGCTAACAATAGCTTTGTAGAGATTGTGGGTTTTCCCAAATTGAATACCACATATATAAACACGAAAACTGCTTTGCTAGCTCTATTTTGGTACAACTAAGATATTTGCTGAAATAAAATATTTTTCCATTGACCAATTTATATTTAAATGAATACATGTTTAAAAAAATGTTTTTTGGTTTAACTCTGTAATTTTAACCATTTGTTAGCACTTTAACAACTCGCTAGCTACTAGCATGATCAATCTAGACTTAACCACCACCAAAATAACACGGTTGATGTCCTGTTGTTACATTTTTTTTCTCCTAGTACAATATCAGGCCGTCTCTGGTGTACTTTATGGGGATGGAACAAGGAAAAGTATGTTTGGGCAGACGCTTTGCAGATTTTAAGGGACGTAATACAGTTGGAGGTAATAAATATGGATCACAACCAATAACTACTGTCTTTTCCAGATATCCTTTCTGTCTCATTCAGATGCGCTGTTGCCATGACTGTATCTAAGAAATTAGTGGTGTATCTGTGGCCTAGCTCTATTACTATGTTGGACACTAAAATCGTGGCGTGTGTGTCGGAAGTGATGTCTTTGATATCCATGAATACTTAAATTGGCAACATACCTTTTCAACCAATAATGGTCATTTTAGCTTTAATATGTCTGACCTTGATTTGTGCAAAAAAATTTGAGTGTTAAGCAGCTAAATGTTTACAATATTTATCCTGAACAATAGTTTTGGTTGTTCAGTGTTTGTGTCTGTAAACAGTAACTCTGTCTCATGTGTTACACTGATTTATAAAGTAGGAGGATCACAACTCTTTCTACTTCAGATAAAAACAAGACTACAGTGCAACACACAGACGTCATGAATCAAAGTAATGGACAATGTAAAAATGTGAGCTGATGATGTTACTGGATTAAAACTTATCAAAGTCAGTAGGATTCATCCTCTGAGGAACATGAACATCTAAACCAACGATCCACACAGACACTCTGCTAGTGGGTCTAAAAAGGACATAAAAGAAGAGACAGTCATGTTAATATGAACATTAGAGAAACACATCATGGAGCTGGAATATGATACTGGTTAATAATTTGGACTGGTTCACCTCAGCAGACACATTCAACAGCTGACAGGTTTTTGTATCACTCAGTTTCACTGTGGGAGGCGGATGGTACTACATCTTTGGCTCTGGAACTAAACTGATTGTATCAGGTAAGAATAAACATTAATTTCCTTCAGTTATTTTAATGATCAAGTTGAAAATGTGTTTAATGAGTTTCTGCTGCTTCAGGCTTCACATGTTAGTTTTTTT
>NC_135866.1:30413695-30448695 GCF_031162955.1 Sander vitreus
ATATCATCCAATCTTCCTATCTATCATCCCTCAGCGATGCCCTCTGCCCCCAGTCACGTGACTTTGTTTATATTCTCACACACAGAACACTGCAAATGAAATAGGGAAAGCCAAGCCCTTCTGCCTTCACGTGGGTTTTTAAAGTTATGGACATTGTGACAAATGCCCTGTGAATAGTAACCAAAAAATCCACTTGAGCTTTGAATAATGTGCAGCTTCAGCTTGTAACGTTTGCATCATGTTGCGCATCAGTGCCTTATATTAAAGGAAAATGCTACGTTATCAACCAAAGCTAATGACAGCATATGTTGCAGTAGCAGGCTAACGTAGCTACGTTATGTCCATTACATTAGCGTGCATTCTGTAGAGAACAGAGGCTCAGGGCTGTGATGGTTTGGGCTCTTGAATCATGCTAGGTTATACGTTGTTTGTCATATGTTATGTGACTTTTCAACCAACAATCAGATGTGACGTTAGTGAAAGTGAAAGTCCCCTTATTTTGTTATTATATGATAAATTAATGTCACAATTGGTTAATGTAATAAACTTTGCATTTAAAATGTTTTGTTTTGTTTAGTGTGCTTAAGTATGCCTTCACAACAAAAACGGCTGAAGAAGAGAGAGAAGAGCTCAAAGAAGCAGCTAAAAGATCTGCAACTTTGCAGAGCTGGATTAAAACTGCTAGCAAGCCAGCTGAGAGAAGCATTTCATAATGTCAAGCAACCATCCTACAAATGTTTCATTTAATAATACATGCACAGTAAATTGTGCCTGTGCCGTGTATAGCATTAGTTATTATTTTATGTATATCAAAATGCCTTTTTTCCAGATTAGAGCAATAGCCCCTCCAAATGTCTGTGCCCGTCCCTGACTGTAAGGGTAAATCCCAAGGCTCCTCACTCAAACCGCAAGTTGTTCTGGCTCTCCTTCATGAAGGCCATCTCAAAGTTTTTATTCCTGCCCCAAGGAGCGAGGATGGAGGATGGAGGAGCGAGGATGGAGGATGGAGGATGGATCACCGAGGAGCAAGGATTCACGAGTGCAGCCTTCCTGGAAGCCGTGCCAATGAAAGCAGTTGCTAACTCCACCCATACAGCTGACAAATTCACATTACGCTTTAGAGGAAAGGATGGATTTCCTCGTTTCTCAGGATTTCCTCGCGTCTCTCTCCCATTCTTCCTCAGTGGGATTAACGGACTAAGGCACGAGGAAGGGAAGCTAGTGAAGAAAACATGGATGCAATGTAAGGACTTGGGATGTAGCCCAATGCTACTATTACCAGGCATTACTACTACTAATGTGGCTTGTGCTCCTACTAATACTAAAAGTTCTTCTACCTATGGGCTGCATCTTGCTGATTTGACTTAAATCTGTTTCGATTAACTGATTAATAATTTTATACAATGCAAGACTGCAGTGAAAAATGTCCAAATCAGAATTTGATTTATTTTCATTGCAGGACTTTTACTGTAACAGAGTATTTGAAGTTTGATGCCAAATGTGGTCTGTAAGAAAGTTTCAAATCAACGTTTGTACTTCCTTAGGAAATTAAATGTAGATCTTCTTCTTTATTTTATAAGTTCTTCTGAATCTGTTCTTACTTTAGCCATGATAGCCTGGTATGGTAATGAGAGCTGGGCGACATGGAGAAAATCAAATATCATGATATTTGTGACCAAATACATCAATGTGAATATTGTGGCGATATTGTAGGTTTGACTATTGGTGTGCTTTTACAAAATATTTACACAATGAGATTTTTGATAAATATTTATAAGTGAGTAAAGGCAAATAACAGAACAGCTAGAGCAGTCTGGTCAGTTCAAAACATTACATCACTTTAATTTAATGCAGCCTTTAAAGCCAGAAAAAGACGACACTTCCACCAGGTGGCCACACACCAGACCTTCCTCCACAGCACTGTGAAGGAAGGTCTAACTACTCCACACAGCATCCCTGGATGGGAGAAAAACGTGCTCTGGTTTATTGGCATTTCTTTAAACCGATCAAAGTCATCTTGGGCGATGCTAAGCTCCGGACGGAGCCACAGTGCCTCTGCTAAATAGTCTCAGGAAGGAACTTGTTTTGGTGCAACATGTGTACAATCAAAAGTTGTTTTAGTCGTGCAACAGAAAACTCAGATTGGACAGATAGTCTAGCTAGCTGTCTGGATTTACCCTGCAGAGATCTGAGGAGCAGTTAACCATAGTCCTCACAAATCCACCAGAGGTTAGAACGCCAACACAAAGAAAGAGGAAGGGGACGGACATCCGGCTGAAATGAGGGATATCCGGCATGACTTCCTGGAGCATTCCCGTAAATGAAACACCGTTGATATAGACTATAAAACCTGTAACATCTGTGTGAAGATAGTTCATTGTGTAATCATGCGTGAGTTTGTGTAGGATGGCATGAAAAGAAAAGACTCAAGTAAAGTATCTCAATATTTGGACTTATGTACAGTACTGGAGTAAATGTACCTAACTTACATTCCACCACTGGATAAATAAGACATGATCATATGTATTTTGTCTCTTAATGTCAGAGTTTTACCGGAGACTTTGGTGACCCACCTGCAGTGCCTAGGTGAGCGTCAGTCTGCATTCTTTCATCAGGTAGGCGATGCAGACAGGGGCCGAGCGTCTGCATTCATTCTTGCAGTACACAACGCTGCAGAGAGGGACATCCAGTGGAAGTGGAAGTTAAACATTGTTGATATATAGTCTAGCCTAGCCCTAATGGTAACCTGAACAACCTGATATCACAGAATTCCCCTTAACTCAAAATCTGTGGCATTACGGAATTGTTTGCGATTCCGTGATGGGCCCACAGAAGAATTCCGTGAAATGAACATGGCCCCTTAAGTTAAGAACGGGAGGGTTATGGTTGGGTTTAGGAAAGTCCTGGGTGAAAGTCCTGTGTTGTTTGACCTATCCACCCCCCCAACCAACCTCCTTACGCGGATTTTCGGGCTTTCATACTACTCGCTACAGTAGTCGCTCTTAATGCTACGTCATCTTCACATTGACTTTACATTGGCGTTGTTTTCCGTGGTGGCCAGACGGAATTTTCACACATTCCGTGCCACCACCACGTAGTGCACTGTTAACAGTTCGTGATCATTTCACAGAAACATGTGAGACCAGGCTGACCTGAACATCAGGAACAAAAACCACCTAAGCCGTATTGTGAAGGTGGCTGGTAAGGTAAGGCACCCCACAGTCCCCCTTGATGGCTATCTTTGTCCAGCAAGTACTCTGCAAGTATATATATATATATATATGTATATACAGTGGGGCAAAAAAGTATTTAGTCAGCCACCAATTATGCAAGTTCTCCCACTTAAAAAGATGAGAGAGGCCTGTAATTTTCATCATAGGTACACTTCAACTATGAGAGACAAAACGAGAAAACAAATCCAGAAAATCACATTGTAGGATTTTTAATGAATTTATTTGCAAATTCCTTGGGAAAATAAGTATTTGGTCACCTACAAACAAGCAAGATTTCTGGCTCTCACAGACCTGTAACTTCTTCTTTAAGAGGCTCCTCTGTCCTCCACTCATTACCTGGCACCTGTTTGAACTTGTTATCAGTATAAAAGACACCTGTCCACAACCTCAAACAGTCACACTCCAAACTCCACTATGGCCAAGACCAAAGAGCTGTCAAAGGACACCAGAAACAAAATTGTAGACCTGCACCAGGCTGGGAAGACTGAATCTTCAATAGGTAAGCAGCTTGGTGTGAAGAAATCAACTGTGGGAGAAATTTATGAAAATGGAAGACATACAAGACCACTAATAATCTCCGTCGATCTGGGGCTCCACGCAAGATCTCACCCCGTGGGGTCAAAATGATCACAAGAACGGTGAGCAAAAATCCCAAAACCACACGGGGGGACCTAGTGAATGACCTGCAGAGAGCTGGGACCAAAGTAACAAAGGTTACCATCAGTAACACACTACGCCGCCAGGGACTCAAATCCTGCAGTGCCAGACATGTCCCCATGCTTAAGCCAGTACATGTCCAGGCCCGTCTGGAGTTTGCTCGAGAGCATTTGGATGATCCAGAAGAGGATTGGGAGAATGTCATATGGTCAGATGAAACCAAAATAGAACTTTTTGGTAAAAACTCAACTCGTCGTGTTTGGAGGGGAAAGAATGCAGAGTTGCATCCAAAGAACACCATACCTACTGTGAAGCATGGGGGTGGAAACATCATGCTTTGGGGCTGTTTTTCTGCAAAGGGAGCAGGATGACTGATCCGTGTAAAGGAAAGAATGAATGGGGCCATGTATCATGAGATTTTGAGTGAAAACCTCCTTCCATCAACAAGGGCATTGAAGATGAAACGTGGCTGGGTCTTTCAGCATGACAATGATCCCAAACACACCGCACGGGCGAGTGGCTTCGTAAGAAGCATTTCAAGGTCCTGGAGTGGCCTAGCCAGTCTCCAGATCTCAACCCCATAGAAAGTCTTTGGAGGGAGTTGAAAGTCTGTGTTGCCCAGCGACAGCCCCAAAACATCACTGCTCTAGAGTAGATCTGCATGGAGGAATGGGCCAAAATACCAGCAACAGTGTGTGAAAACCTTGTGAAGACTTACAGAAAACGTTTGACCTCTGTCATTGCCAACAAAGGGTATATAACAAAGTATTGAGATGAACTTTTGTTATTGACCAAATACTTATTTTCCACCATAATTTGCAAATGAATTCATTAAAAATCCTACAATGTGATTTTCTGGATTGTTTTTCTCATGTTGTCTCTCATAGTTGAAGTGTACCTATGATGAAAATTACAGGCCTCTCTCATCTTTTTAAGTGGGAGAAGTTGCACTATTGGTGGCTGACTAAATACTTTTTTGCCCCACTGTGTGTGTGTATATATATATATATATATATATATATATATATATATATATATATATATATATATATATATATATATATATATACATAGTACAATAACAGCTGTTTCAAAAGCACTGTGCAGCACTGTTTATTGATTTGTCAAAAGCTTTTGACACAGTGGACCATAAAATTACTTAAAAGACCATAAAGACTCACCTCTATTGGACTATCAGAACAAGCAGTGGGATGGTTCAACAGTTATCTATCAGGGAGAACACAATGTGTGCGAGTAGATGGTTTCACTTCTGCCTCCCTAAATATTTCAAAAGGGGTGCCTCAAGGCTCAATCCTTGGGCCGCTTCTTTTTAGCATTTATATAAACAACCTCTGTAATAATATAAATAATACAAACTAGCATTACTATGCTGATGATACTGTTCTCTACTGTTCTGGGTCCACTTTAGGTCAAGCAATCACAAATTTACAATCTCCTTTTAACATCTTGCAACATAATTTGGCTACTTTAAGATTGGTTCTAAACCCTAAAAAAACTAAAGTCATGACTTTCACTGAGGGAAAATCATCTAAAAACAATGTCCCAACCATTTGTAAACTTTCAGGTACAGAAATCGAAGAAGTGTCACAATACAAATACTTTATGATGGCATTATTATTGATCGATCACTGTCTTTTACATTGCATGTCCAAGGTTTGGTTAAAAAACTGAAGTTGAAGTTAAGTTTTTTTCTGTAGAATCAAGTCCTGTTTATCCTTTGAAGCAAAAAACAACTTGTAAATGCAACTTTCTTGTCTGTTTTGGACTATGGTGACATTTTATATATGTATTCAACCTCCCAGTGTCTTCATGCTTTGGACACGGTGTTTCATGGAGCCTTAAGATTCATCACAAATTTTAAATCTCATACTCATCACTGTTTGCTGTACTCTCGGGTCAAGTGGTTCTCCCTCTCAATCAGGCGTTGGATGCACTGGCATCTTTTTATTTATAAAGCAGTATTAGGACTACTTCCTCCTTATCTAAATGCTTACATCCTCCCGAGGTCTGCAGGGACATATCACTTGCGTTCACAGGATCTGTTTTTATTGTCAGTCCCTAAAGCCCGCACTGACTTTGGTAAAAAGGCTTTTAATTTTGCAGCACCATCTGCATGGAATCAGCTTCAGAATGAACTACAGTTGAAGGAGTTGGTCTCTTTTTATTCTTTTAAAGGCTTTTTAAAGGATCTTGCAGAAAGGCAGTCTGTCTGTCATTGTTTTTAAATTGATTTAGGACCCAGATTTTTCTTTATGATGACATTGTTGGTTGAATATGATGAGTGAAAGTGTTTTTACTTGTTATTGTCTTTGTATTTATTTGAAACCACGCTGCTGCCACTGGTCTACATTAGATTGCACAAACGCTTCACTTTGAGTTTGAAACTCTTCCCTCATGCCAAAGACTTAGAGACCCTGTTCAAGAGCAAAAACTCACTTCACTTCACTCCCTGTGCGATAACTTGGCTTAATTTGTAAGTAATGTAGATTTTTTTAGAGATTGCTCCTGCATTATTGTGTTAAATTGTGTTTCCATTGTGTTCTCTGCTTTACATTAGTGTATGTTCAGGAAACATTTTTATACTTTATGTTTTTGTATTGTTGTCTTTTCATTTATTTGGACTTTTTATTTTGTACTCCTGACTGCAGATCAAGTTTCCCATTTTGGATAATAAAGTGACCTAACTGAATCTTTCTAACTGCAGGGAGAGTGTGTATTTGGAAGTGCTGCTTTGTCCATCCATCCATCTTCGTCCGCTTATCCGGAGTCAGGTCGCGGGGGCAGCAGCTCCAGCAGGGGACCCCAAACTTCCCTTTCCCGGGCCACATTAACCAGCTCCGACTGGGGGATCCCGAGGCGTTCCCAGGCCAGGTTGGCGATATAATCCCTCCACCTAGTCCTGGGTCTCCCCCGAGGCCTCCTCCCAGCTGGACGTCCCTCCACCTAGTCCTGGGTCTTCCCTGAGGCCTCCTCCCAGCTGAATGTGCCTGGAACACCTCCCTAGGGAGGCCCCCAGGGGGCATCCTTACCAGATGATGCTGCTTTGTTTCCACTTTATTCATTGTATCAGTTAGATCACATTAGAGCAGACAATATCTAATGTGTTGCTGTTGTGTTTTTGGTTTTGGAAATCTAAAATAAGACACTAAACTAAAGTCTTTGGTTAAAAATGTGTTCTGTATAGTGTATGTATAGGAAACATTTTGGTACTTCATGTTTTTGTATTGATGTCTCTCTGTTTATCAGTCCTTCCAGAGTATTTTTGAGAGATATTTAGGGACTGTTCATTATTTATATAAAGTGCCACCGGAGGAGTTTTTGGGATCTTTAGTCAAATTAGACTTCACCCTCGCTTCGCCAGTAAATAATGTTCAATGACCCTCCAAAACGATTGTGAAAAGAAGCATGACCCTCCCAATCAATGTATGGATGCCTTTTGAACTGGTTAGCATTTAGCAAAGACTTGCAAATGCCATTTATTTTTTTACAGTCACAAACAAAGTTAACCTCTGCCTTCTCATCTTATACATCCCACTCCTCTGTTATGATGGGGGGGCCATTTCAGTAGATTTTCTCACTAACATAGTTGTGGAAACACAATAAGCATGGAAACTAAATGCACACTTCCTGCATTACTGCATTACTTCAAATACTAAGTTACTCCTCTAATTAACTAGTATTCACCTGGAATAAAACAACAAAACATTGAGACCATTCAGCAAAGCACACTGGGTAATAACCCATTAAACACTGGTTGCTATAGACTCGTCACTAGTCTTCCTCAGTCATTGTATATTTTAACTATATAGGTAAAGCTGCCGAAGCTGAACATTATCCAAAACATTATCCAAAACAGTCCTAACAATCCTAACCCTAACCCTAACCCGTTGGACGCGTAGGGAGGCTTCTGTGATCCAAACACACCTAACCCTAACCCAATCGCGACATGGCTGTCTTGGAACGCAATAGACAGACGGTGGCGGGATACTCCGACACTTAAATTCAACTAAAATGTAACAGTGAACAATCATTGTTTGACCTACAGTCTGTTGAGATGCCTCTCCAAATACAGAAACGAAGCACAGTCACACCATGAAACCTTAAAACAAGAAAATAAATCCGTATTTTGCCGTAATCCAATGACACGGAAAAACGTAATCCACAGCGATCAGTAGATCCACAAACAGAGTCCCGGTGTATCCAGCGAGGCTGATACGAGCGTCACATTCACCAGCCAGCTCCAAACAGGTGACCGAGGCCTCTCCACTTCGCCGTTTAAACAAAGTGGAATACACGTATAAAAGTCCAAATCTACACAAAACCCACAATCAGTTAGTAAACTGACGTCACATATATATACATATATATATACATGGCATTTAGGAACGTTGGCACGGTGAGATGTCCAGACTAGTGCAACAGTAACTTTTGTTTTTTGCGTCCTGCTGCTCCCATCGTCAGCCAGGTAATATTTTTTATTACTAAAGCAGTATATGAAATCTGATGTATTACCTACCACCGTTTAGTTGTTATGTGTTATTTGGAATAATTACGTTTGGCATGACCAGACATTTTATGAATATTTTACTCATTTTTTTAAACAAAGCAATTATCTGTTTCAGCCACCAGGGGGACAGTGCTCCACCTGCCCCCCAACAAGCTCATGGGTCAGACCCATCTGGTAGCGAAGGAGGGCAGAGACTACGAGCTACATGGAAAAATATGCACCAAACAAGCCACTTTGAAAGGTTGCTGTTTTCATGAATACAAAAGTTGGGTAAATACCGAACGGTCCCTAAGAGACAAGAAAAACACAAGAAACACAAGACCTGTCGTTTGAAGCAGTGAGTCTCTGCAGCCACCAGAGGACAGCAGTGTCAAAGTAACAACAGGAGGAGCACAGAGATCATGATCAAAGACTAGTTTTGTTGTTTATTATAAGGATGCCCATTAGTTGTTGCCTAGACGACCAGCTATAGTCTTCCTGGGGTCCAAAACAACAACAAATTAGACAATATTAAAACATTTCATGACACATACAGGAAAAGGAAAGAAATATAACAAACTGTAACAAGTATAAAACAAAATAACAAGGAAAATAACTAGAAAAACCCCTTAAAACATCTATAAAACATATAATATCACAATATATATTACACAACATGACAGATGTCTTTAGACTTAACATCTATAGGTCACACAGACATTTAAGATATAAAACCTTAAGATAAAAAATGTAAGTGAAGGTGAGATATAAGCTTCTTTTAAAACGTGCAACGTATGTTACTTGGGATATTATATTCCATGAACAAATAGCTCTATGTGAGGCTGGAGTCATATTGCATCTTTTGCCCTTGAGCAGGGCACTGAACCCCCCCAATACATCCTTAGTAAGTAGTAGTCAGTGTAACGTATATGTTTAACTCGTGAAATAAATAATTAATTTATGTGATTACTCTTTCATCATTATTTATTTATTATTATTTCTTAATGCTTTTCATAGTTTCTTTTCATTTAATATTTTTTGTATTATGCTTTTTATTTCATTTATTAATATTTTTAATTAATTTAAACATTTGTCTTCTTTTAATTATTTCATATTATTATCGTTTTATTCTATGTTTTTCTATATTTTTTTTGCTGTTTTTCTTTACATTTTTATTGTTTATTATTGTTATTTTTCTTTTTTTTTCTTTTACAATTTATCTTTTCTGTGATTTTAATCGTTTTATTTTGTTATGTGATTTTTATCACTTTTTTCACTTTTATCATTGTATTTAATTATTTTTTTTAATTTATTTAATACTTGTTTTCATGACTTAATTACTGTGTGAGCTGGGTTCTCGGAACTTCGTGCCTCTGCAGCATCATTTACTGTTAACCCTAACCACCCTGTTAAATCACTGCGCTCTACATCCGCGAAGGAAAGAGTTCCCATATATAACGCATCTTATTGCTGCTTTTACACGCAATATTTTCAGAAAAAATAACTCTTCCTAACAGAATAAGGGTTTAATTATTTTTCATGCTGTCAATTACATGCTCACGGGTCTTTTTAGTTTACTACGTAGCTCACATTTGGCGCGAAATTCTCATGTGGGCGGATGAGGAAAAAAAAAAAGAAGACACAAGCCGCCGGAGTATTAAATGTCTCAAGAGCAGCGGTTTGTCATGATTCACGCTGAGACAACAACACAGTACGCTGAGTTTTAAATATTGTAGTTTTGTAGTTCACTGTTATAGAGAGAGAGAAAGGATATATTCGTCAAACACTGGTTGCGTTGGATGAAACGCATTGTGAGGATTTAACCGACACTCCGCGGAATATTTGGATTTTACTTAGTTTGCAAGTTTTCTCTGGGAGTCATAACTGTGAGTTATTCTTCTTCCATGGGTCTAATTTATTTCTTCTAATCAGTCTAAAGGTATGCCGAATTTAACCCTGCAGTTAGTTTATATCATGGCAATAAACTGCATTACGATAGCTGTAACGTAAAAGGGTGATTTCATGGTACTAAAATGGAGTTGCATGTTTTGGTAACTGACCGTCCGCTGCAGTGTTTTTGTTGTAGTTTGTGCTATAATGTTGTTGGTGACAGTTTTATTTTTGCAGGTTTATGCATGCCGAACTGTAGAGTGCACTCTATTGATAAAAAATATATGTGTTAGATTCACATTATATTTTTTTAACATTCAACTACAAACTGGAGAATCTTAAACTTACTGTTTTTGGAATGACGTTTTGTTTGAAGACTGTACTTTTTTCGAACTTTGCCGAATTTACACCTTCTTTGTAATGGTCACAAGCCTTATTCTGATAGCTATGACTTTTTTTTTAGTTATAGAGAGTTATAGCAGATCATTTAAAAGCTGTGATAACTGAAGGCTGGTAACGTTAGTTTATCAATTGAGCACTAATGCGTCACCTGTCAATAATTGATTGAGCCTAATTTGCCTTTCTAGTGCCACAGAATTGGACGGCATTGGCAGCAACATATGAAGGTTTCTCGGGGGAATCCTGCATGCCGAATTATAGTCTGACTACTATTGATTAAGAATCTTTCTGTTTGGGTCATATTTTATTCTGGTAACTTGGATTACAAAGAAAATAAAACTAAAATACCCGTTTTTTTTTAGTTAAGTCTGGTGTGAGTGTGGAATTAACGAACGTTGCCAGCAAATCCTACAACTGCACTTTCATAATAACCAGAACACGTCTTCTATTATTTTTTTTTAAATACAACATAGCCCGCTTTTGTAAAAATAATTGAGTGTTATTTACTTAGCAGATTTATAAGTAACTTCCTGATGATAAAGACTCTTTGAGTCACATTTGAAAGTGATAAGACAATCAAACTAACTCATTCTTGAATAGATTGAATATATGTTTGATTTCCGTTTTTACTCACTGCTTTGTGTGATTGAGATAACATGTTTCTATCTTTTATGAAGCACACAAACCTGTTTTTCCATATCATCAATGCACATATCTAAAAGTTCCTTCTGTATCTGGTGTTTTTGTAAACTTTGTGTCTCTGTTTTTATAGAATATAGATAAGACTTCCCACAGAGAAGCCAGAAAGTATCATTTATGTGTACATGGTTGCTCTGCAATCAGCTTTTATTTAATCTCTTTTACGTATGAAAGATTACTTTAAGGGTGCCGTAGGTAGGATTGTGAAGATCCGGCAAGTATTGATTGAACAGTTAGACACCCCCCTGACCCTGATTGGTGCATCTGAACAGTCAGAAACCCCCCTGACCCTGATTGGTGCATCTGAACAGTCAGACACCCCCCTGGCCCTGATTGGTGCATCTGAACAGTCAGAAACCCCCCTGACCCTGATTGGTGCATCTGAACAGTCAGACACCCCCCTGGCCCTGATTGGTGCATCTGAACAGTCAGACACCCCCCTGGCCCTGATTGGTGCATCTCAACAGTCAGACACCCCCCTGACCCTGATTGGTGCATCTGAACAGTCAGACACCCCCCTGGCCCTGATTGGTGCATCTCAACAGTCAGACACCCCCCTGGCCCTGATTGGTGCATCTGAACAGTTAGAAGCTGTTTGACGCTTTGGCCGCTCTGACGTAGCATTCTATGTTCGATCATGGAAAAAGCTCAAGCGGCCACTGCACGGCCAATACGTTGACACTAGAAACCTTTTATAAACCTTATGTTTTGTCTCCTCCCAGGCAGCCATAATGCCGCCCGTGTTACCCGTGTCGTGCGGGAACTACGATTACGACTACGACACGGTCCAGCCCTACTTCTTCGTGGATGGCGAGGAGGAGGACTTCTACCTGCCTCCCCGCAGCCAGCTCCTCCCGGGCCCCGGCGAGGACATCTGGAAGAAGTTTGAGCTTCTGCCGACCCCCCCTCTGTCGCCCAGCCGGAAACCGTCCCTCTCGGACGCGTCGCTGTCGGCCGCCGAACACCTTGAGGCGGTGTCGGACCTGCTGGGCGAGCGCTGCAGCCCCTCGGCCGCCTTCCTCCAGTCCTTCATCATCCAGGACTGCATGTGGAGCAGCAGCTTCGCCGCCGCCACCAAGCTGGAGAAGGCCGTGTCCGAGAGGCTGGCGTCGCTCCGCGCCCGCCAGAACTCCTCCGTGACCGACAACATTAACGGCACCGTAGACGGAGCTGATCAGCAGGTGAGCATTGGCGTGATTTACAGAGGGGGTAAGGGAGGGGGGGTTACAACCCCACTATAATCAAACTGGCCAGTAGCCTAGAAATCTAGACCACCCTAGCGGCAGCATGTGTCAACTCTCCAACTCCAACTCTCCGTTGGCTTGCGAGCTGGAAAAACTAAACCCTAGTCAGGCCAATCACATCGTGTATAGACTCAGTGGGCGGGGCTTAACATAATGACGGCAGAGTTGCGACGGTTCGGCGTGAATTCCCTGCTACTTGAAAACAAAGAAGATGGTTGCTGCTTAAAAAAGGAAGATGTGTTCAGAGTTTAAAGTGTAATCTATCAACTAGCATTGCTCTGATTGGTTGTAGAGCTGTCCTATTGCGTGCAGAGGGAATGTGAAAGACGACCGTTATCCCGCCCCTCAGATTGAGCCCAGCCAATGGGGAGTTCCCAGACCCAACATCTGGATGTGGGTCTGGCTTGTCAGGCTAATTGGCCAGTGCAACTATGCAAATATCTAATGATAACTTCATTTTACATAAAGACATTTGCACCATAAATTGTTCAGAAGTGGAGAGCTCAACCCCCCCCCCCAAATGTTGAACCCAACGTTACACCCCTGAGCAGGTGGGTGACTCAACGATCCAATGACTGCGTAGATTTATTTGCAGGTCGATCAAGGTTGTGCATCCATCCAAGACAGTCTAAAGGTGTTTCAGAAAGGGCTCCAAAAGTCATATGTTAAATGTCGATTTTTTTTTGACTTAATTTTGTCTCCCTACCCCTAGGTGAGCAGCTCTCGGGTGAACCCGGGGTACCTGCAGGACCTGCACACGGCGCCGACGGACTGCATCGACCCCTCCGTGGTGTTCCCGTTCACCAGCCTGAGAGAGAAGAGCTGGCGTGGAGCAGCGACGGAGGTAGAATCAGAACTGTGTCTGGACTCGCCACCTCTCACCAGCAGCGACAGCGAATCAGGTGGGCAGCAGGCTTTTACTTTGAAAGAGTTACTCACTTAAACACTTAAAGCATCAGGCCATGATCACACTTAGGGCTCCTACCTTCCACCCGGCGCAGCGCAAAGCCCGACCCAAGTGTCTTTGCTAGTTTAAGACCGACGCAGTTGTCAGTTTCCCGTCCAGCGTCCACGTCGTTTAAATAGCTAATGCACCTGCGCCCATCTGTGGCCCATGGGCGTGCTGGTCTTACAGGGAGGTGTGTTCAGGTGCATTCTGGGCGTGCTGGTCTTACAGGGAGGTGTGTTCAGGTGCATTCTGGGTGTGCTGGTCTTACAGGGAGGTGTGTTCAGGTGCATTCTGGGCGTGCTGGTCTTACAGGGAGGTGTGTTCAGGTGCATTCTGGGCGTGCTGGTCTTACAGGGAGGTGTGTTCAGGTGCATTCTGGGCGCGCTGGTCTTACAGGGAGGTGTGTTCAGGTGCATTCTGGGCGCGCTGGTCTTACAGGGAGGTGTGTTCAGGTGCATTCTGGGCGTATTGCTATCTTGAGGCAGTGGGAAGTGATGGCACCATTGACCAACAAAAACCTGGTCTAAAGTCAATAACGCAGCATTTCATTGTTATTTTAACAGAGCATTAGTAAAATGCTCCTAGGCTCGTGCACGTGCACACTATGCTTGTTACACACACAGGGACACACAGCAGCACACACACATGCAGAAGATTACAAATACAAATATTACGGTGCAGATCCTCCATCATAACAGCAATGCTCCAAGGTCCAAACGCGCCTGGCTTTTAAAGGGAATGGGAGATGATCTCTGATTGGTTGATTGCATGTTACACCCAAAACACACCTCTGATTAATGAAGACACTAAGTACAACCCTTTTGAACCATGCGCCCGGCGCACGGACCCTTTTTTCTGCCGTCAAACTAGTAAAAGTGGATTAGACACGCCCTAAACACACCTGCACCAGGCGCTTCACGCCGTGCGCTTAGAGCGTTAAAACATACAGCCCTGCGTGTCTCTTTGGACAAGAAAACGTTGGTTAAGGCGCTTTTGTAGTAAAAAAAATAAAAATAACAACCGAGAGTGTCTTTTGTTGCTATAACAATTGCTACTGTTACGGTATCCAATAGCATCATATCATATAACTCGCTGTGCCCCGACAGCATTTTTGGTTGTTGTTACGGAAACGACCAGTCTCACTACTCCGCTACACCATTTTCACACACAGTTAGAGCTGCAGATACTGATTTATTTTCATTGTGGATTAATGTGTAATATTTTCTGGATGAGTTGTTGGGTCTCTAAAATGTGGATCCCAAAGTCCAAGATAAACGTCCTCACGTCTTGTTTTGTCCACAACTCAAAGATATTCAGTTTCTTGTCTCAGAGGAGAGAAGAAACTAGAAACATTCATATTTAACAAGCTCACATCACACATAAAAATGACTCTATAGTCTGACCTGTGGCAGCAGTTTTATGGGGGGGTTGTTCCGATATGTTACAGTTCCACACACACACACACACACACACACACACACACACACACAGACGCACACATTTAATCCTAATGGGAAATACTTACTTTTTCGTGTGAGCTGTTTCGTCCAGTGATACTCACCCCAGAATGTTTTCCTTATTCCTCCCCAGAAGACGACGAAGCAGAAGAAAAAGAGAGTGAGGAGGAGGAGGAGGAAGACGAGATCGACGTGGTGACGGTTGACAGGCGGAAGGCCTCGCGGCGGTCAGACACCGGCAGCGGACCGGACACCTCGCCGCTGGTCCTGAAACGCTCTCACGTCAACATCCACCAGCACAACTACGCCGCCCAGCAGCCCTCAGCAGCTCTCCAACCATCTCCCGGGAAACGGATAAAGTCAGAGAGCAGCAGCTGCCCCCCGTCGCTGAGGCACAGCGGCGGCCGGAGGTGCTGCAGTCCTCGCTCGGACGGCGAGGACAACGGCGCTAAACGCAGGACTCACAACGTGCTGGAGAGGCAGCGCCGCAACGAGCTGAAGATGAGCTTCGTGGCTCTGAGGGACGAAGTCCCGGCGGTGGCCGGGAACGACAAAGCGGCCAAAGTGGCGATCCTGAAAACGGCGACCGAGTTCATCTTTGAGATCCGAGAGGACGAGAGGAGGCTGCTGACTACGAAGGACGCGCTGAGGAAGACGAGCAGAGAGCTCAAACACAGACTGAAGCAACTGAGGAAGTTGCATTAACACTGGCAGCTTATTTTACGTTGTGTCACGTTTTCATGTCGGGGACTGACTTCACAACATCCGGGCGTCAACTCAACAACACGTATTAATCATTTCTCCAAAGTACTTACTCATGTAAGACGAACTACAAGAACCATAAGTCACTGACCGCCCCCTGAGTCGACTGGTCGACTAATCAGTCGTTTTGTTTCAGTTAGGGATGCACCGAATCCAGATTTTTGGGGTTCTGCTGAGTCCTGAACCCCCTGGTTGAGGTTCTGCTGAGTCCTCGTCCCGTCCTCAGTCCATGAACACAGTCAACACATTAATGAAGTAAACAGTGACTGTCCTTCCTTTGCCGTACCTGAAGTTGCTGCATTCTGGCTGCTGTCTGTAGATTCCTTCATGCTCAGCTCGTATTCTTCCAGATGTTTCATACCAGATGTTGTAACAGCGGTGATGTTGTGTATTGTTTAGGGTCCTCGCCACCACCAGACTAATCAGCATTGCAGATTGAACATGTAGCTGGACTTGAATGGCCTTCTTTTGACTGAAAGTCCTGCCAAACAACCCTTTTTCTGCTCACCAGTTCCATTTCCACTTCCTCTCAGCCTGCTGCATTGAAGCTCCACCTACGTAAACACCTTCCTGTAATCAACGGCGCCGTCATTACGGCGACCAGCGTAGCGCGGAGTGACAGCGTAGGGTTCAGCAGAAACCCAACCCCGTCAAAAAGCCCAATATTCAGCCGAATCCGAACCCGAATCCTGGATTCGGTGCCTCCCTAGTTTAAGCCGACTAAGATTTCTTTAGTCGTTATCTTGTTATTTTTTATCTTTTTTTTTTGTGTGTTTTTTATAAGCACATCTGTGCTTTAAAGTGGCGCTTTTGCATCATTTTGTGTTGCATTGTCGATTATTGCCGGCGTCAACTGATCTCAGCGGTCTTTTTTTTTTTTTTTGGTTTCACTCATTTGTATCCTCCTTCGTGCTGAAGGACTTATCAGCACATCTGTGGTACAGAACAAGCATTAAAGTGGTGCCTTTTGCATCGTTATTACAGATGTGTTGATTAGTATTAAGGGCTGGGCATCGCCAGGGCTTTTTAAGAAACTATTTGATTCTGTTTCACAACGTCTGATTACATTTCCAATTCACTCAGGTTAGAGAAGTTCCAGCTACAACACCAGTTCAGTTTACCTAAATTGATATGTGGGCCTGATCAAGTGCAGGATTTGGCCCCCAGGCCTTGAGATTGCTACCCTGGAAATCAAGAGTTCTTGCAAGAGCACAATTGTAATTAGCTCAGCGAGTCACTCTGGCATTCAGTAATGACGCTCATTAACTATGCCCTTGTAGCCGAGCTGCACCAATCACATCGCTGTATCTGATATAGGCGGGCTAGACAGATGACGACACTTTAATCTACCAGTTAGCTCCTCTGGTAGCTAAGAGTTCAATCTACCAGTTAGCTCCTCTGCTAGCTAAGAGTCTAATCTACCAGTTAGCTCCTTTGGTAGCTAAGAGTTCAATCTACCAGTTAGCTCCTCTGCTAGCTAAGCGTCTAACCTACCAGTTAGCTCCTCTGGTAGCTAAGAGTTCAATCTACCAGTTAGCTCCTCTGGTAGCTAAGAGTTCAATCTACCAGTTAGCTCCTTTGCTAGCTAAGAGTTCAATCTACCAGTTAGCTCCTTTGCTAGCTAAGAGTTCAATCTACCAGTTAGCTCCTTTGCTAGCTAAGAGTTCAATCTACCAGTTAGCTCCTCTGCTAGCTAAGAGTTCAATCTACCAGTTAGCTCCTCTGCTAGCTAAGAGTTTAATCTACCAGTTAGCTCCTCTGCTAGCTAAGCGTCTAATCTACCAGTTAGCTCCTCTGGTAGCTAAGAGTTCAATCTACCAGTTAGCTCCTCTGGTAGCTAAGAGTCTAATCTACCAGTTAGCTCCTCTGCTAGCTAAGAGTTCAATCTACCAGTTAGCTCCTCTGCTAGCTAAGAGTTCAATCTACCAGTTAGCTCCTCTGCTAGCTAAGCGTCTAACCTACCAGTTAGCTCCTCTGCTAGCTAAGCGTCTAACCTACCAGTTAGCTCCTCTGGTAGCTAAGAGTCTAATCACCAGTTAGCTCCTCTGGTAGCTAAGAGTCTAATCTACCAGTTAGCTCCTCTGGTAGCTAAGAGTTTAATCTACCAGTTAGCTCCTCTGGTAGCTAAGCGTATGGGGCTCTGGATACGTCACCCTGTGCATTGTTGTGATTGGTCGTAGTGTTATCCAATCGCGTGCAGTGAGATTCTCAAATGCATGCTTGGTGCCGCCCCTCGAGTTGGGCCATTTTCATTACTCAGTGCCAGACTCTTAATCTTTCAGATTTGGGTCTGGATTTCCAGGCTACGTTTCAGCTCGGATGTAAGAGATTCCTCGGAGAACTTCTGCTGTAGGTTGTACAAGAAAGAAGCTAACCTCAGATATATTTTATATGGCACACGGTTCATGTTTACATTAAGTAAAGTAAGCCCCAAAAAGTTTGTTTAAAGGAGTTTTTACTTCCTACACCCAGGGTGAGAAGGCAGATGTTAAAAGATCCAGATTTCTGGACTAAAGATCGGTTTTAATTGGAGAATCCATTACTTTAACCCAGCCCTAATTACAGTAACTAATGGATTTTAGTTGAGAAAATGATGAGTCGACAGCCTTAGTAATAAGTGAGACTGTGTCTGTTTTGTGTTTATTTATTTTCTGTTTGAGCTGCACATTTTAATTTAAAAAGAGTTGTTTTTTTCTTGGAAGTTTTGTTCAGAATCAGGGAAAAAAAACGTTGATATTCAGCATCTGACTGCGTGTGTGTGTTGCAACTCCCAGCTGATCAGCGTTATTATGGATCCCACGTATCTTCTTGGGTGTCCCGCCCTACCAAGCAGCCCGATTGGTTGGGGTTAGGCATTGACCTCGAGTGGTTAAGGGTTTAGGATGGCCGATTGGTCAGGGGCGCACAAACATACACACAAGCGCGCACACACACACACACACACACACACACACACGCACCAACTCACACACAGATACACACACAAACACACAAGCACACGCACAAACACAGACACACATACACACAAGCACAAACACACGCACACAGACACACACAAGCACCAACACCTACACACAAGCACACACAGATGCACACACAAGCACCTACTACACACGCAAACACAAACACACAGACCCCAACACACACAAGCACACACACAGACGCACACACACAGACAAGCGCCAACCCACACAGACGCGCACACAGACGCGCACCCAACTCACACAGAGACACCCAACAGACACAAGCGTACACACACACACAGATACACACACAAACACACAAGCACACGCACAAACACAGACACACATACACACAAGCACACGCACACAGACACACACAAGCACCAACACCTACACACAAGCACACACAGATGCACACACAAGCACCTACTCACACACAGACACACACACACATGCAAACACAAACACACAGACCCCAACACACACAAGCACACACACACAGACGCACACACACACGCACCAACTCACACACAGAGACACACAAACAGACACAAGCGCGCACACACACACACACACACACACACACACACACACACACACACACACACACCACACCAGGTTACGTTACCTTGCCTCTGGACGCCTGGCCAATAATAGCGTGTGAATGCTTTTGAAGGGCGGGGCTTGCCTAGAAGTTACGTGTGTTGCATAATAACGCAGCTGATCATGATGATCACTAATATTATTATTAAGTTTATTTAATCAAGAAGTACTTCCCTAAAGCATTTTGGGTTTTGTTGTATAATTTGTTTCCAGTTTATATTTGTGTTCTTCTGCAACGGGAGGAAGTACGTACATCAGAAGCATTGCAGACTGTTAAAAATAAAAGCCCTTTAAATGTCAAACATGATGTCAAGATCTTTTTGTTTCACATTTTCACATTGAAGTTGGAAACCACATGAATGTAAGATGGATCATACAGCATCACAGATGGTCCGATACCGATGCCAGTATCTGAAAAGCCTCCGAAAACTCCTAAAATGTTCCAGTAGTACTGGAGTTTATGCACTGATCCAGTACTACGTACTTTAGTAGTAGATCGTAGTTTACAGCTGTTAAACATTAGCGTCACTGTGTCCATAATGATGTCAAAACTACCGGATTGTACGTCTGTCCTTCACAATAAAATGACATGCTTCAACAACTCTGAACTATGCAACAGAAGCTCCTTAATTTCCAGTACAGTCAAAATAGAAACTTTTTAGAGGGAAAGATCGGCGCCCGAGCGTTCTTACTTCTTTTCCTCATCAAAAGTCACTTTCATATACTAATTAGACATCTAAATGTGCATGTACATATAGGAAAATTCATACGTAGATTGTTAGATGGGTATAGATCAATTCTGCTAACAAAGTACCGCGGAAAATGCGTCCGGTCGGAAGTGTCAGAATATGGCCAATAGCGGCGAGTGGTGTCCAAACTTGGACACAGTGACATCATATCACCATACAGAGATAGTAGTATACAGCTGTTACACACATACAGGGATAGTAGTATACAGCTGTTACACATATACAGGGATAGTAGTATACAGCTGTTAGACACATATACAGGGATAGTAGTATACAGCTGTTACACACATACAGGGATAGTAGTATACAGCTGTTAGACATATCATACAGGGATAGTAGTATACAGCTGTTACACATATACAGAGATAGTAGTATACAGCTGTTAGACATATTATACAGGGATAGTAGTATACAGCTGTTAGACATATACAGGGATAGTAGTATACAGCTGTTAGACATATCATACAGGGATAGTAGTATACAGCTGTTAGACACATACAGGGATAGTAGTATACAGCTGTTAGACATATCATACAGGGATAGTAGTATACAGCTGTTAGACATATCATACAGGGATAGTAGTATACAGCTGTTAGACATATCATACAGGGATAGTAGTATACAGCTGTTAGACATATCATACAGGGATAGTAGTATACAGCTGTTAGACACATACAGGGATAGTAGTATACAGCTGTTAGACATATCATACAGGGATAGTAGTATACAGCTGTTAGACACATACAGGGATAGTAGTATACAGCTGTTAGACACATACAGGGATAGTAGTATACAGCTGTTAGACATATCATACAGGGATAGTAGTATACAGCTGTTAGACATATCATACAGGGATAGTAGTATACAGCTCTTAGACATATCATACAGAGATAGTAGTATACAGCTGTTAGACATATACAGGGATAGTAGTATACAGCTGTTAGACATATACAGGGATAGTAGTATACAGCTGTTAGACACATACAGGGATAGTAGTATACAGCTGTTAGACATATCATACAGGGATAGTAGTATACAGCTGTTAGACATATCATACAGGGATAGTAGTATACAGCTGTTAGACATATCATACAGGGATAGTAGTATACAGCTGTTAGACATATACAGGGATAGTAGTATACAGCTGTTACACATATACAGGGATAGTAGTATACAGCTGTTACACATATACAGGGATAGTAGTATACAGCTCTTAGACATCATATCATCATACACGGTTAGTAGTACACAGCTGTTAAAAAACATAATCAAATATATGACACACTGGTATGGATACGCAAAGTCAGGTATCAGAATCGGTATCGGGAAGAGAAAAACAGCTGTCGGACCCTTGAGATGTACCATCTCGCTTTCGAGGGGTTCCTGAACAACATACAACCAAAAACATTGCACATGAGTAGCCCTCAGGCCTGTTCTAAAAATGAAAATTGAATATTGATATTATCTGTTTCCCACCTTGTTAAGTCATTGTTGATCATTATTGTGAGAAATCATTAACGTGATCAGTGTCTTCACATAGATGACTATCATTAATCATTAATAATCATATATAACTAAAGGCAAACTGAGCAAATGTGTTATTTCAGAAGAGTAGAAGTATCAAACTGGTAGCCCTTCGTATGACTCAGCACCCATGAAGTAGCTCTCAGTTTCAAAAAGGTTGGTGACCCCTGCTGTAGATTGTCAGTAGATTAAGTGGTTCAATAAAGACAGAAGAGTGAGGAATGAGATAACAGAGTGTGAAAGTGCCCATATTATGAAAAAATGTGTCTCTGGTGCTTCCACACACATACAGACTTGGAAAAACAACCCTCCATGCTGTTCTGAGTGAGATCCGGTTTCTGAATGTGTCCTGTCTTCAGTCTCTGGGTCAGCTGGTCAACATCTGCACGGCTTTCTACGTCACTAGCCGAGACGAGGGGCCTGGGGGGCTAACCGTTAGCATGCTAGCGCTAGCATCTGCAATGTGCAGCACAACAAAAATATGTTTTTTTTGAAAATTAAACCATGTAAACCTATTCTGATACAACCTCAAATTACAATTATGAACCTGAAAATGAGCAGAATATGGGCGCTTTAAAGTCTACGTGTACAGTTTGTATGAAAGTCAGTTGCCAAGGCATGTTTAAATAGTCTGAAAGATGAAATGGAGCAAATATTTACTGGTAAGTTATTCCAGTCAGAAGGTGCTTTAAATATAAAAAGCTTTTTTTGATATGGACTTAGAAACATTAGGTACTGAAAAGAAAAGCTGTACAGTATGTCTCAAATGATGAGTGGAGGAAAAAGGAACCAAAAACTGTTAGAAATGAACACACTTAAAGACAAAGTACAACCAATTAATCTGTCTTCTTATATATATATATATATATATATATATACAGAGATGGCAAAAGTACTCACATCCTGTACTCAAGTAGAAGTACAGATACTTGTGTTAAAAAAAATACTCTGGTAAAAGTAGAAGTACTGATTTAACTTCTTTACTTAAGTGAAAGTAACAAAGTACAGGCTTGGAAATTTACTTAAAGTATAAAAGTAAAAGTAGCCTTTCGTGGTGTTTGGGTTGGCACAGTTTGCAGCATATTGGCCAGGAGTCATTCTTGACGCCTATTATCTCCAACATGTGTCTCAGATAAGACCAAGGATGATCGGGAATATCCTGCTGCTTGTCTGCCGAATCTCTGGGATCTCCGTTTTCTTCATTTACAATCATGTCGCCGTCCATACTACTATGCTAACTATGCTAACGTTACCGCCATACTACTATGCTAACGTTACCGCCATACTACTATGCTAACGTTACCGCCCGCCATACTACTATGCTAACGTTACCGCCATACTACTATGCTAACGTTACCGCCATACTACTATGCTAACGTTACCGCCATACTACTATGCTAACGTTACCGCCATACTACTATGCTAACGTTACCGCCATACTACTATGCTAACGTTACCGCCATCAAACCACAATGATGTGCTGCAAATGAATGCTGCCCAATCTGTCGAGTCGTCTTGTAGCGGTGCGTCAAGTGCAACGTATATTCCCGTCCAATTAGATAGAATTTGGTATTGATGACGCGAAAAATAATAACGTAACTCCACTGAAATTATTTGAAACTAAAGTAACGAGCCAATTTTGTAAAATGTAAGGAGTAGAAAGTACCGATATTCATGTTAAAATGTAAGGAGTAAAAGTAAAAAGTCGGCACAAATAGAAATAGTAAAGTAAAGTAAAAATGTCTGAAAAATCTACTTGAGTACAGTAACGAAGTATTTGTACTTCGTTACTTCCCATCTCTGTATATATATATATATATATATATATATATATTGTGTGGGCAAGTCAAGAAGTTATACATGTACATTGTACATTGTACATACATTGTACAGTGATGAGTTGTGAATGAGCAGTTAAGAATACATCTACACAATCTATTATAAACTCTAGTAAGAGGAGTAAGAGAGGTAAAATAAGCAATGCAATACACAGAATCAGCATAATCCGTTATTGGCAATATAAGGTGAAGAGCAATTGTTTTTCTGACCTTAAGTGGAAAACAGTAGCTGGAACGGAAAAGGAGACTAAGACTATTATTGTTATGTTATGTTATGTTAGTATTCTGTTAGTTTAAGTCTTCTTACAAGCTTTCAAAACCCCAAAGAAGTGTTGTGAAGTTGTTACACCACACACCTTTATTACTTAACTCCTTATGTTCAAAGCGGGGCAAAGGTCACAGAGGGGGGAGTAGAGTTTAATTCTCAGGAGGTGGTTGTGAAATCTGAGTGGGTGGTGTGATAAGATACAGCATGTGAAATGTGTGGAAAAAAGCAGCCGGCTGCTTTCAGTGGAAGCTGTAAAATGTAGTCCTGAGGGACTAGATATTGTTATTGAGGGTTGCCCAGATATTTCACAGATTCCGGGAGTTGCAGAGCCGCAAACACAGTTCAGTGAGTTACTGTCCCGTGCTCTGTTTCTGATCTTTGTCGTCATGTTGAGTTTTCCACACTGAACTCGGAGAAACCAGGTGAAAGTTGAGCTCCAGTAGAGTCTGTCCATATGAAGTCAAACCCCTCCTCTACACACCACGCTCTGGGAGTTCACATCCCAGAATGCAGAGCCAAGAGCCAGGATTAACCCCAGAGTAAGAATAGCATACTTATCTTTTTTTTCCCTTAAATCAGTAACGTGAAAAGATAACAAACTCTGGGCAATATGCTTAAAATCTTCTCATGTTTACATGCAAGTATACATGCATTATAGATCTCCTTAACTCCTTAAAGGTCCACTGTGTAGGAATTTCTCCCGTCTAGCAGTGAAACTGTATTTAGCATTCAAACTAATAGTGCTCTCTAGCTTGCAGCTACGGTAGCCGTTACGTACCAAGAAACTCTGACAACATGTCTTCCATTTTTCACGTTTTTGGCGACGAGGATTCCTTCTCCTGTGGCTCGGCATGAGTCTGATCCTCCATTATGAACTAAAGGGCAGCGCCTCTCACTGATCTCCTTCTCCGTTTCAGCTGGTTTCAGTCACGTGACGCTGGCTCTGAACGAACACGCGTTGTGGATTAGCTAGACAGGTCGGCTGGTGCTCTGTGTCCCTCTCAGCCATTATAGTTTTTCAAAATGGTGGAACGACATGGACGCCTCCTTGGTCTTGCCCGTCCAATGTAAACACAGATAAGAAATGATAAGTCATTCATGATAAGTCAGATCATTGGCAGAGGTCATTTCACACCAATGAGGACATAGTTATGAATGAAGACATTGATTTTAGATAATAAAATACTTAAAACACTACACAGTGTACCTTTAAAGGCAGAGTCCGTCTGCATCTTTTCCAGGTTTTTTCAAATGGAAATGCCCACTCAGCCTCAGTAAATAGTGATATAGGCAGTGATGGGCAAGTTACTTCCAAAATGTAATACATTATAGTTAACTAGTTACTGTTATTTGAGAGTAATTAGTTATATTACAATATTACTGTCTCTGAATTGTAATGCGTTACACTACTTTTGCGTTACTTTTGAGTTACTTTCACCAAAATAACACAGTTTGACTTGCAGGTAGCGTGTGAATTTCACCACGGGATCAACAAAGTCTCATCTTTATCCACTTTAATACATCATAGATTATTCATAATATTTGGTATAATTAATATGAATATGCAAATTAACTAAAGCTATAAAAATAGAGAAGTAAAATGTACAAAACGCAGGTAGGAGAAAATGAAAATACTCAATTAAAAGTACCATACAGTTGTATTGAAGTACGGCATAGTAACATTCCACCACTGATAAAATGCAATGGTATTTACGTGTAGCAAGCCTAAACATTAATTCCCAACATGTTTCTATCTGTCAGCAACTCGGACACACTGCTGTCCGCGCTGACGTACCATCACCTGTTGGGACACTGATGTTGTCCCTACCGTCTCTGGTTCTGGCTCTGACCACGGGAACAGTGACGGGACCAGGATGTCCCTAGCCTACCGTCTCTGGTTCTGGCTCTGACCACGGGAACAGTGACGGGACCAGGATGTCCCTAGCCTACCGTCTCTGGTTCTGGCTCTGACCACGGGAACACTGACGGGACCAGGATGTCCTTAGCCTACCGTCTCTGGTTCTGGCTCTGACCACGGGAACACTGACGGGACGAGGATGTCCCTAGCCCACCCTCTCTGGTTCTGGCTCTGACCACGGGAACACTGACGGGACCAGGATGTCCCTAGCCTACCGTCTCTGGTTCTGGCTCTGACCACGGGAACACTGACGGGACCAGGATGTCCCTAGCCTACCGTCTCTGGTTCTGGCTCTGACCACGGGAACACTGACGGGACCAGGATGTCCCTAGCCTACCGTCTCTGGTTCTGGCTCTGACCACGGGAACACTGACGGGACCAGGATGTCCCTAGCCTACCGTCTCTGGTTCTGGCTCTGACCACGGGAACACTGACGGGACCAGGATGTCCCTAGCCTACCGTCTCTGGTTCTGGCTCTGACCACGGGAACACTGACGGGACCAGGATGTCCCTAGCCTACCGTCTCTGGTTCTGGCTCTGACCACGGGAACACTGACAGGACAGCTCGCTTCAACGCAGCATAAACTACTCCTGAAAATAATATCCATCTCGCAAATGTATCTGTCTCTGCAGTCATTTACTTTTTGTTACTTTTGTAACGTGTTACTCCCAACACTGGACATAGGTTACCATAGTAAGCTAATTAATAAGGTTATGAATAATGTGAACGCTAGCACCAGCTGAGTCACTTGACCCACAAAAAAAGATTATAGAGACAACACTGTGCAATGAAAAGCTTGCTTTGCCGGTCTTCCTTACACAACGAATAAAAAAGGAGAATAGAAGAATAAAGCTAAAACAAACAATAAAACTTCATTAGCTTCCTGTCTGCAGCTCCAAACAGTCTACGAACTTTTGGCCACAAATGGCGCTTTTCCATTACGTGGTACCTGCTCGACTCGCCTCGACTCTACTCACCTTTTTTGGTTTTCCATTACGAAAAAAAGTCCCTGGTACCTGCTAACAGGTACTTTCTTTAGTACCACCTCAGTCGAGGTTCCCAGCGAGCTGAGGCGATACCAAAAGGTGACGTGAAAGACAGTGCGTCGTGGCGAGGCGAGCAGGTGCCATGTAATGGAAAAATCCCTATAGTTTGTATTGTGTATTTCCTTTTTTATTCAAATTCATTTCCATTCATCACACTGATGCAAGAACTATGTAAACATTATTTATTCCAGGAAAGACAAAAAAGTCCAGGATGCTCAGGAAGTTCAATCAAATGCTTGAAGGTGCTCTTTGGGGTCGGGAATTCAATTGAATGTAGAGAAAAAGAAAAAATCCAAGGCACTCTTTTTCAAAATGACTTAAAAAGCCTTTCTTTTACTGGCTTTTTCATGATAGAAAAGATACTGGGAGAAGCAACCCACGCGTAGAGGCACTGACAGCCTTCTTCAGGGTGTGAACCCCTGACACCCTGAAGAAGGCTGTCAGTGCCCCTAAAAGAGTGCCTTGGATTTTTTCTTTTTCTCTACATTATTTATTCCAGGTTAGTGTTGCAAAACATCTTACATTTCTATTGATTTAAAGAATGTATTATATTGCCCACATCCTAACTCTAACATTAAAAGTTTTAAGTTATTTTCGATATAGACCATAAAAACAATTATTCAAGACCAAATACACAACCACAGAGTCCCTATTTTTTCTCTGAGGCATCACCATGTCACTGTTTTCTTTCTTTCTTTGCCAAATGAATAAATAAAGGGAAGCTCTGGTGAGTCGCAGTGACTGTGCTGAGTCATGCTGACAGTCCAGACCGCTGAGTCAGGACGGTCAGTGATGAATGAGGAGTGAAGGATTTCCTGTTTCTGCTGTCACCACGTCTTCTGTTCCAGAAACTGAGATATATTAAACCAAACTCCTTACTGTTTGTTTGCAAATAAAAAACACATTTCTCTCATGTAAAATTTACGTCTGCAATGCTTTTTGATCATTGTATCAAGACATTCTCATGGTACACTTGGTCTCGGTCTCAACCCCTCAAAGTCTTTGTCTTGTTTTGGTCTTAACCCCTCAAAGTCTCGGTCTTGCTTTGGTCTTAACCCCTCAAAGTCTTTGTCTTGTTTTGGTCTCAACCCCTCAAAGTCTCGGTCTTGCTTTGGTTTCAACCCCTCAAAATCTCTGTCTTGCTTTGGTCGCAACCCCTCAAAGTCTCGGTCTTGCTTTGGTCGCAACCCCTCAAAGTCTCGGTCTTGCTTTGGTCGCAACCCCTCAAAATCTTTGTCTTGTTTTGGTCGTAACCCCTCAAAGTCTCGGTCTTGCTTTGGTCGCAACCCCTCAAAGTCTCAGTCTTAACTTGGTCTCGACCCCTCAAAGTATTTGTCTTGTTTTGGTCGTAACCCCTCAAAGTCTCGGTCTTGCTTTGGTCGCAACCCCTCAAAGTCTCTGTCTTGCTTTGGTCTCAACCCCTCAAAGTCTATGTCTTGCTTTGGTCTCAACCCCTCAAAGTCTCGGTCTTGCTTTGGTCGTAACCCCTCAAAGTCTCGGTCTTGCTTTGGTCGCAACCCCTCAAAGTCTCTGTCTTGCTTTGGTCGTAACCCTTCAAAGTCTCTGTCCTGCTTTGGTCGTAACCCCTCAAAGTCTCTGTCTTAACTTGGTCTCGACCCCTCAAAGTCTTGGTCTTAACTCGGACGTAACCCCTCAAAGTCTCAATCTTAACTTGGTCTCGACCCCTCAAAGTCTTTGTCTTGTTTTGGTCGCAACCCCTCAAAGTCTCGGTCTTGCTTTGCTCTTAACCCCTCAAAGTCTTGGTCTTACTTTGGTCGTAACCCTTCAAAGTCTCTGTCTTGCTTTGGTCGCAACCCCTCAAAGTCTCTGTCTTAATTTGGTCTCGACCCCTCAAAGTCTTGGTCTTGACTCGGTCTCAGCTCCTCAAAGTCTTGGTCTTGTCTCTGTCCTATTCTCTCAAAGTCTTGGTATTGTCTTGGTCTTGTTCTGGTCTTGGTCTTGGGCTTGGTCTTGGTCTTGTTTTGGTCTTGACTCGGTCTTAGCTCCTTAAAGTTTTGGTCTTGTCTCGGTCTCATCACCTTAAAGTCTTTGCCTTTCTTTAGGTCTCAACCGCTCAAAGTCTTGGTTTTGTCTTGGTCTCGATACACCCTGGTCTTGGTCATGACCTGGTCTTGGTTTAGGTGGCCTTGACTACAACAAACATAATATAAATAATATAATACATAAACACCTGCCTCATCCTTCAAGGGCTTCCCAAAAAGGTTCTGGTGATTTGTAGGTGTGTCACCTGCTATATTTATTTTTTAATTCAGCACACGGTTTCACCCGGCTGCTACCAGCTGTGAAAGTGTTAAACCTTACTGTAAACTGTACGAAAGACAAACTCATGAGTTCAGTGAATCGTTCTGCATGAATGAAGGTTAAATAATTACCTAGTGTTGTACCAGAAGCAGTTTCCTCATCCCAGACTGTTTAATCACATAGTTCAGTTTGCTGGAGGTGAGCTATGCACGGCACTCCGCAGAGTTCAGGGGGATTTCCATCATTAATAAGTTTTGTGATTTGCATAACTGTGGTTTGAGCCTGACTCTCAGGAAATGGTACAGATTGAAATAAAATGCTATGTTTATGTAGTAAAATAGTGCACCTACAGGATATCGTGGTGAGACTTCTGCTCCGACATTTCTATTCACATTTTAAACAAAGGATTGCAACTGCTGCTTGACACAAATCAGCAGCTAACCATAAACAGTTTATTACAATTTGGATCTTATTATGGGAACTTTATCTATAACTTCTGTTTGTTGTGATGCCATTTTACTCATGCCATTGGTCTAGGAAAGAGGTAGCCTGGTCCTACCAGACTCTGGTACACTAGCCTGGTCCTACCAGACTCTGGTACACTAGCCTGGTCCTACCAGACTCTGGTACATTAGCCTGGTCCTACCAGACTCTGGTACACTAGCCTGGTCCTACCAGACTGTAGTACATTTCATTTGTACAGAGAGTCTGGCCTCTCTCCATTGACAAGTGTTAACTTCCTTGAAGGGCGGGTACTCTGTTGAAGTTTAAAACTATTGGATCTGTCCAGAGCCACTCTGGCAGCCTGGCTCCGCCCTCCTACGTACTGTCTGGTAGGACCAGGCTAACAAGAGGGGAGACGACAACAACTATCGGCTTAGCATCGCAAGTGTTCGCCTTAGCAAACTCCTTCACCACTAACGGAGCGAGCTGAAAAATCAAACAGGGCCACAACATCATGGCCACCAACACAACTCAGCAACGATTGTTCTTGCTCGGGCTTTAACTTCTGGATATTAGGCAGCGTTGCCACAATGGACCGAATGGCTTCGCTCGCATCTTTCTCCGCCGCCATTACGGAACTACAACTCAAACTAGCACACGACCTCAACATCATCGTTCTCAGCAACTCCCTCTGTTCACTGATTGGACCGGTAAAGATTTGACCGGAGAAAACCCAAGAATATACCGCAAACCCAGACAGAGTACTGAAGGGAAATGAAAAGCTAGGAAAGAGGCTCCAAAGGAAAGGAGGATAAGTTCAAGGTAGGTTCACGCAGATAAATATTTAGGAAGGAAAACAGTGTAACAACTTATGGTACCAATTTAAACAGATGAATAAGGATTTGTCAGATTTGCCAGAACTGGACCTGTTGACTTATTTAAGGGTACAAAATGAAACTGAAGGGTACACGATTGTCTTTCAAAAGGGAACCTCTCCTGCGACAAGCATTTGTACTCTTTTAGGTACAACGGTACTTCTATTTTTGGGTGCGTACACAGCCTAACTGTGATTAACCATTGTGTTGTCTACTCCGTCGACCATGGGTCGAAATGTAAAGAAAATTCCAACGTGTTTGGTCGTCTTTTTTCCGACACTTTTGTCACTTTTTTTCGAAGTTTCTGTCAATATTTTCCTGCACTTTTTTGACGTTTTTTGTCAAGATTTTCCCGACCTTTTTGTCACTTTTTCCGATGTTTTTGACATTTTTTCAACGTGTATTTTTCTTTACATGCTATACAATTGAATAAAACACCCACATTCAATGAAAGTAGTGAACTGATTCATTTATTTAACTTGTGAAGAGCGTTGTAGGGAACCATCCACGTTATTTTGTTTTAAAATTATGGTTGAAAGAAACCCAAATTTCTGATGTAGAAACTTTTTGAAAATGAAAAACACCTGGGGAGAAAACAACAACATGGCCGAGATGTTTTCCAAGTTGATGAGCAACACAGTTAATCAGGAGAAAACATGCAGAGGACACACACGGTAGTCTGGCTGGGACAGACGAAAGTCACATTTCTTGACTGAATTCGGAGGAATAACTCCACTAATATACAGCCGAAGAACTTGCAGAGACAGTGAGGTGAGTTTGGTTTTGTGCATGTTTCCTTCAACGTGACATTGAACTGATTCAAGTGGATGTAACGCTCATTAGCTGCTTTCCGACTGGAGGGATTTCTTTTGCATTTTACACAACGTTCCTAGAACCCTGTTCTGACTCAACCAATTTGGAGATTATTAGGTTCCTCTGACTGCAGTTACTGTAACTCTTTCAGCTCCTACTTCAGAGCAGGGTCTTTTCTCTGTTCCCTTTTCAGCATAGGAACCTATGTCAACGAGGGTCGGGTTTCCGGTACAGACAGACCAACAACGGGACGATTTTAACATTTTTGCCATCTTATCATGACTAAATTCACTTCTGACAACGTTGTAGGCGAGAAACCAACTGTTTGGATTTCGAATAAGTAAGTGTAAGCTGGAGGTTTCTCAGACCGCTCTCGTAAATCAGAGGCTTTTATTTCGCCGTTGACGGTTTGTTTGTTTAAATATCACAACACATGTCCATCAGAAGATTAACGGGAACCTGTGGTTAACTGTCTTTTCGGAGTTAAACTCCACAAGCGTGTCCTGCGGGCTTGACAAAACTCGCAGGCCACTCACTCACACACACAGTCACACACACTAACACACACACACACACACTAACACACACACACACACACACTAACACACACACACACACACACACACACATCCACAGGCAGCAGGCAGAGGCGGGGGAGAAAGAGAGAGATACTCGTTTCTCTTCAGGAGACTTGTTTAAATTATGACAATACAATAGATTTAGTATTTAGTTCATACTTTTTTTGGTGTATTGTTTTCTGATTTTAACGCTATGAAGACTGTTGCCGTGCTTGCGTCACTCCCTTACCCCTCCTACCAGTCCCTACGGCCACTTGGCTAGTGTGAATGCAAATGTAAAACCGGTTTTGGGGGAGAGTAGTTAGTAGATCTGTTTAGAAGTGGACTGTTCATATAACTACGTTCCTGTAACTACTTGGTCGGAAAGAGGCTATACATGCATTTTGGCCTTGCAGTTCCTCTGTTATAAGCTTTTCCCTTTGGGAAAGGGAAATAGACGAAAATCAAGCAAGGTGGATTTGAACAGGTTTAATCTTTACAGGATTCAAAATGTGTATATTGTGAGAGAAAGGATCTTTGTCCAGGCTCTCCGGTCTCTTTATCGGACGCACCAATTGAGATTAGTGTCTTCGTTTGTGACCCTGAGGCAGACAGAAGATAATGATATTTCCGACAATGGCCGACTGTTGCTTTAATGAAGTGTGCAGTGTAGTGTGGAGTGTGTGGGAGTCTCTGCTCACACGGTTTCTCAGATGCTTTTTTCCAGGTAGAGCAAACAGCAGCCTCCCCCGAAGCTGTTTTAACTGTTAGAGCCATTAACGTGCAAATGGGTCCGGAATTCATTCGCAGCTCTTTATTAACATTCACACTCACACACAGAGACTGGAAACATCACTCCCTCTCCCTCTCCCTCTCTCTCTCTCGCTCTCTGTCTCTCTCTCTCCCTCCCTCTCCCCCTCCCTCTCCTGGGTGTCCTGTGTTTTATCCATCCATCCATCCGTCCGTCCACTCTAGCCAACCTCCCTATAACCACAATAAAAGAGGAAAAAGTGCAAAAAGTGCAAAAAGTGCAAGTGAAAACCAGAGCTGAATGAATGAACGACAGGAAAAATGTCTTCATTTCAAGGCAAATGACGATGAAATGATAAGTCCTGGCTGAAAGTCGTGCCACAAGCGGGACGTGAACCCCGCTCTCCCAGGTGACAGTCCATGGCTGCAGACAGACGACATTTTAAACTCTTTAAACAACTTCACACGCTGGGTTAGATAATGTCTTGCTCGGATCCAAACGGGACCCAAACCTCTCTCACAGTGTCAACAAGACGGAAACGGTAACTTGTGTTCGCCCCGTGATTCAGACCCACTCTAATGGCTTCTTCCAAGTTTCATGCAAATCAGGCCGGTCATTTTCCAGTAATGTTTCTGCCATCGTGCGGACAGACAGACAGACAGACAGACAGACGGACAGACAGACGGACGGATAGACAGACAGACAGACAGACGGACAGACAGAGCGGACAGACAGGCGGGACGGATAGACGGGACGACAGACAGACAGACAGACAGACGGACAGACAGACGGACGGATAGACAGACAGACAGACAGACAGACGGACGGACGGATAGACAGACGGACAGACAGACACACAGACGGACGGATAGACAGACAGATGGATAGACAGACGGACGGACAGACACACAGACGGACAGACACACAGACAGACAGACGGACGGATAGACAGACGGACAGACAGACACACAGACAGACAGACGGATAGACAGACAGATGGATAGACAGACAGACGGACAGACAGACAGACACACAGACAGACAGACGGACGCCTATATGTCACTTTTTCAAATGTTTTGGTTTCTGACTTTTTCAGTGTTTTTTCATGTCGTTTATGTCGTTTTTTAACTTTTTGACACTTTTTGTCATGTCATTTTTTTTTCATGTTTTTGTCGCTTTCGTTGACATTTTTTGAGGCTGGATTCTTTTTTCTGTTTGTCGATTTCTTTGAAAGTTTTTGACACTTTTTCTACATTTTAGACAGTTTGTTTTCCGCAGATTTTGTCTTCATTTTCGCTGTTTTTGATGGCACTCATTATCTGATTGCCCTATCTGGCAATTGACAAAAATGTACAATGATGATGCATCAGGCTCGGTATGTATCCTCCCAATAAGACGGGTCAGCCGGGTCGGCCCAACGCTACACTTCTCCACAGAGTTTTTCTGTCATCCTGCTTACAGACAGGCAGACAGGCAGGCGGGCAGGCAGGCAGAGAAAAAGAGGCAGACAGACAGACAGACAGACAGACAGAGGGACAGGCAGACAGACAGACAGCTGGCAGACAGACAGACAGACATGAAGACAGACAGACAGACAGAGAAAAAGAGGCAGACAGACAGACAGACAGAGGGACAGGCAGGCAGACAGACAGACAGACCGACCTTACCTTCTTGGCAAAGGTAACTAAACATCCATAATAACAACACCAAACGTTACCTGTAAGTTACAGCCCTGTACTCCCCCCCCACCCATCCTGTTGAGCCCCCACAGGACCCCATGATGTCACTCCTCCCACCCATCCTGCTGAGCCCCCACAGGACCCCCCCCCTAACCCTCCACCCTTCAGTGCTTCTGCTGCAGGATTCCCCTCCGTCCCACGCTGAGTGGAAAGTGAAACTCTCTCTGCAGACCACCAACACAACAACAGCGCCCACTTTCCAGAAACCTAACGTAACGTTCAATGACACGGGAGGTTTCCTGTGGTTGTGGTTTGAAGGGAGAGTGCGCGAGGTGACTGTTAAAACATGTCGAGAGTTTCATGAAACCACAACAGAAGACCACCAACAGAAGAACAGTGCAGCGCTCACTTTCCAGAGACGTAACATAACGTTCAATGACACGATTCTTTTGGGGCGCCCGGATAGCTCAGTTGGTAGAGCGCGCGCCCATATATAGAGGTTTACTCCTCGACTCCGACCTGCGGCCCTTTGCTGCATGTCATTCCCCCTCTCTCTCCCCTTTTATGTCTTCATCTGTCCTGTCAATAAAGTCCTAAAAATGCCCAAAACATAATCTTTAAAAAATAAAAAAAATATATTTATTTGCGCACTTTTAGGCCTTTATTTGTATAGGATAGTTGTATAGGACCCACGGCCGCTGCGTCGAGGAGAAAACCTCTATATATGGGCGCGCGCTCTACCAACTGAGCTATCCGGGCGCCCAACACGAGAGGTTTTCTGTTGTTGTGGTTTGATGCGACTGTTAAAACGTGACGTTTTTTGTTCATACAGGAAGAAAAGGCTGTGCTGTAGTCCACGTGATGCGCAGGTATACGCAGTATACCCACTAACACGTGTGGTATACTAGCCAC
>NC_135866.1:30456195-30458695 GCF_031162955.1 Sander vitreus
TTTGACTTCAGACAGAAGCACATGGACTGCAGTTTTACATTAAACACCCATCATGGCTACATTTCAATCACAACTTCTGTGGCGTATAAGCAATAGTAGAATATATTTGAGGGATGCACTGAATCCAGATTTTGGGGTTCTGCTGAATCCTGAATCCCTTGGTTGAGATTCTGCTGAGTTCTGAACCCCCTGGTTGAGGTTCTGCTGAGTCCTGAACCCCCTGGTTGAGGTTCTGCTGAGTCCTGAACCCCCTGGTTGAGGTTCTGCTGAGTCCTCGTCCCGTCCTCAGTCCATGAACACAGTCAACACATTAATGAAGTAAACAGTGACTGTCCTTCCTTTGCCTTACCTGAAGTTGCTGCATTCTGGCTGCTGTCTGTAGATTCCTTCATGCTCAGCTCGTATTCTTCCAGATGTTTCAGACCAGATGTTGTAACAGCGGTGATGTTGTGTATTGTTTAGGGTCCTCGCCACCACCAGACTAATCAGCATTGCAGATTGAACATGTAGCTGGACTTGAATGGCCTTCTTTTGACTGAAAGTACTGCCAAACAACCCTTTTTCTGCTCACCAGTTCCATTTCCACTTCCTCTCAGCCTGCTGCATTGAAGCTCCACCTACGTAAACACCTTCCTGTAATCAACGGCGCCGTCATTACGGCGACCAGCGTAGCGCGAGGAGTGCAAGCGTAGGGTTCAGCAGAAACCCAACCCCGTCAAAAAGCCCAATATTCAGCCGAATCTGAACCCGAATCCTGGATTCGGTGCCTCCCTAATATATGTAATGTATTATAGGACCGACAAGACTGACTGATGCGTCCTCGTTTCCAAATGTTTCTGTTTTTGTCCGTCTAGACAACAAAGCAACCTCTGAGTTTTCAAACCAAAACGGGGGCAGCAGTGTTTCCAAATGTCTTCATTTTAGGAGCTCGGAAACACTGCAGTAGTGTGGACGCGAGGCCTAAACGTTGCAGAAGATATTAGTTTTTAATAGTGCTGTCAGTTAAACGTGTTATTAACGGCGTTAACGCAAACCCACTTTAACGGCGTCAATTATTTTATCGCGACATTAACGTTCTTTTTGGCCTAGCTAACGTTGTAGTTTTTTTCACATGCTGTTGCAACAACTAGTAACGTTAGAAAAACTACAACACCACACCGGATCTAGCTAGACCGGAAACACAACAACAGGCACGCCGCACACACTTGTTTGGGCTCGTGAGCCGGCCAAAGAGCAGCAGGCTAACGTCACGTTTTGAGTGGATGGCGAGCGCGAGACGCCGAAATGGCCGCCGGTAAGATTCTGAATGGAAAGTTTACTTTAAAAAGCTGCCAAATGGTTCCACTGACAAGAACAACGTGATCTGTGTGTTTGGTCGTTGTGAACGGAGCTATCATCGCAGCACGTCCAGTCTGAAATACCACTTGACGGCCAAGCGCACAGCTGATGGCCGAGCATACGGCTGATGGCCAAGCACACGGCTGATGGCCAAGCACACGGCTGATGGCCAAGCACACAGCTGATGGCCAAGCATACGGCTGATGGCCAAGCATACGGCTGATGGCCAAGCACACGGCTGATGGCCAAGCACACGGCTGATGGCCAAGCACGCAGCTGATGGCCAAGCACGCAGCTGATGGCCAAGCATACGGCTGATGGCCAAGCACGGCTGATGACCAAGCATACAGCTGATGGCCAAGCACACGGCTGATGGCCAAGCACACAGCTGATGGCCAAGCATACAGCTGATGGCCAAGCGCACGGCTGATGGCCAAGCGCACGGCTGATGGCCAAGCGCACGGCTGATGGCCAAGCTCACGGCTGATGCCAATTCTTCGCTCCCTCGTCAAAGCCAGGCGACAATATTTGACTTCAGACAGAAGCACATGGATACCACAACTAAGAGCAAACTTAAAAGAACATTTGCACAAAGCAAGCCGATCCACTTTTGTGTTAAGAGCATTAAAATGAGAAAAAAGAATGGGCCAAAAAGAAATCAAGGCTTTAGAATAGATAAAAATGTGTGATTAATTGCGTGATAACTATGACATTAATGTGATTAATCGCGATTAAATATTTTAATCATTTGACAGCACTAGTTTTTAAACATAAAAGCTATCAGTGTGGATGTAGCTGTTGGATTGTCTCTGAACAGAAAGGAGGTTGAGATGAAAGTCACATTAGTTTCTGTGTAATCTAATCACACAGCTGCTCTCGGGTTAACCAACAACAACTTAAAGTAAAACGCCACCTGACAGCTGATATAATGCTGCTAACTGCCCACCGATAAGGCTTCAGATGTGCGCGCTGTTTACCCACAATGCCGAGCGGCGTTATCAGTCAAACAGAGGAGCGGCTTCCTGCTTCCTGTCGGCATCGGACCCTCTGACTAGGAGGAAGGAAACTCCTTATATGGGCGGCAGGTGTGTGTGCGTAACATCACACCATCTGAGGGACAAAACTGATAACATTGATTAGAAAAGTATACGGAGCCGACAGG
>NC_135866.1:30466195-30468695 GCF_031162955.1 Sander vitreus
CACACACACACACACACACACACACACAGGCAGGCAGGCACACACACACACAGGCACGCACGCACACAGACACACACACACACACACAGACGGACACACACACACATACAGACACACACATATACTGACAAACACAGACATACACACACACACACACACACACGGACACACACATACAGACACACACACAGACACACACACATACAGACACACACACACATACTGACACACACACATACTGACACACACACACACACACATACTGACACACACGGACACACACATACAGACATATACTGACAAACACAGACATACACACACACACACACGGACACACACATACAGACACACAGACACACACACAGACACACACATACTGACACAGACAGACATACACACACACACACATAGACACACACACACATACATTTACACACAGACACACACACACACACACACACACACACGCACACATGCAGATACACACACACACACAGAGTTTTCTACGGCTTGAACGGATCTCTTGAGAACAACTGAGTTAGGGTTAGGGAAAGATCGAGGCTGGGGTTTAAAGATGCACGTTACACACACACACACACACACACACACACAGACACACACACACACACACACACACACACACACACACACCAACTTTTCAGCTTTTTAAAAGGATCTCCTCACACGTTGCTCCTGGACAATTAGGGCAACACATTAGTATGCATTAAGTGGAAATAACATTAAAAGCTGCATTTAGGAAGAAATGGAGAAATGGAGAAAATGGAGAAAATGCCCTTAGACCTTTTTTAGAAAACAGGAACACTATGAAAACACAAGACATGACACATGAGAAGTGACGCTACGAAATAAAACGGGTAACTAAATATATCTCAGGAACAAAACCCACTCGTACGCAAAATATGTTTTTGAAAAAACCCTGAAACCAAAGACACACACACACACACAGACACACACATGGACACACACACAAACATAGACACACAAAGACACACACACACACATAGACACATAGACACACACATACACACACACACACACATAGATACACACATGGACACACACACAAACATAGACACAAAGACACACACACACACATAGACACAAAGACACACACACACACACACACACACACACACACATAGACACACACATAGACACACACATAGACACACACACACACACACACACACACACACACATAGACACACACATAGACACACACATGGACACACACACAAACATAGACACAAAGACACACACACACATAGACACACACACACAAACATAGACACAAAGACACACACACACACACACACACACACAGACACAAAGACACACACACACATAGACACAAAGACACACACACACACACACACACATAGACACACACATAGACACACACATGGACACACACACAAACATAGACACAAAGACACACACACATAGACACACACACACACACATAGACACAAAGACACACACACACAGACACACACACACACACACACACAAAGACACACACACACACACACACACACACACATAGACACAAAGACACACACACACAGAAACACACACACACACACACACACACACACACACACACACACACACACACACACACACAGACACACACATAGACACACACATGGACACACACACAAACATAGACACAAAGACACACACACACAGACACACACATAGACACACATGGACACACAGACACACACACACACACACACACACACACACAGACACACACAAAGACACACACACACAGAAACACACACACAGACACACACACACAGACACACACATAGACACACATGGACACACACACACTGCAGATCCAGAGTGACTCTGGGCAGATCCAATAGTTTTAAACTTCAACAGAGTCCCGCCTTCCAGGAAGTTAACACTTGTCAATGGAGAGAGGCCAGACTCTCTGGACTCTCAGTGTACCAGAGTCTGGTAGGACCAGGCTAGTGTACCAGAGTCTGGTAGGACTAGGCTAGTGGACCAGAGTCTGGTAGGACTAGGCTAGTGGACCAGAGTCTGGTAGGACCAGGCTAGTGTACCAGAGTCTGGTAGGACCAGGCTAGTGGACCAGAGTCTAGTAGGACCAGGCTAGTGGACCAGAGTCTGGTAGGACCAGGCTAGTGGACCAGAGTCTGGTAGGACCAGGCTAGTGGACCAGAGTCTAGTAGGACCAGGCTAATGGACCAGAGTCTGGTAGGACCAGGCTAGTGGACCAGAGTCTAGTAGGACCAGGCTAATGTACTAGAGTCTGGTAGGACCAGGCTAGTGTACCAGAGTCTGGTAGGACCAGGCTAGTGGACCAGAGTCTGGTAGGACCAGGCTAATGTACCAGAGTCTGGTAGGACCAGGCTAGTGTACCAGAGTCTGGTAGGACCAGGCTAATGTACCAGAGTCTGGTAGGACCAGGCTAGTGGACCAGAGTCTGGTAGGACCAGGCTAA
>NC_135866.1:30473695-30481195 GCF_031162955.1 Sander vitreus
CACTTTATTCAATGTTTTCGTCACTTTTTTCAATGTTTTTGTCACTTTTTTCATTGTTTTCGACACTTTTTTTTCGTTACGTTATTCAATGTTTTCCTCATTATTTTTCGTCACTTTTTTCAACGTTTTCCTCAAAAAAAGTGTCGAAAACAATGAAAAAACATTGTTTTCAACACTTTTTTCGTCACTTTTTTCAATGTTTTCGTCCTGTTTTTTGTAACTTTTTTCAAAATTTTCCGCACTTTTTTCATTGTTTTCATCATTTTTTTCGTCACTTTTTTTCGTCACTTTATTCAATGTTTTTGACACTTTTTTCAATGTTTTCGTCCTGTTTTTTGTAACTTCTTTCAAAATTTTCGTCACTTTTTTCCGCACTTTTTTCAACCTTTTCCTCACTTTTTTCCTCACTTTTTTTCGTCACTTTATTCAATGTTTTCGTCACTTTTTTCAATGTTTTCGTCCTCCATCCATCCATCCATCTTCATCCGCTTATCCGGGGTCGGGTCGCGGGGGTAGCAGCTCCAGCAGGGGACCCCAAACTTCCCTTTCCCGGGCCACATTAACCAGCTCCGACTGGGGGATCCCGAGGCGTTCCCAGGCCAGGTTAGAGATATAATCCCTCCACCTAGTCCTGGGTCTCCCCCGAGGCCTCCTCCCAGCTGGACGTGCCTGGAACACCTCCCTAGGGAGGCGCCCAGGGGGCATCCTTACCAGATGCCCGAACCACCTCAACCGGCTCCTTTCGACGCAAAGGAGCAGCGGCTCTACTCCGAGCTCCTCACGGATAACTGAGCTTCTCACCCTATCTCTAAGGGAGACGCCAGCTACCCTCCTGAGGAAACCCATTTCGGCCGCTTGTACCCTGGATCTTGTTCTTTCGGTCATGACCCAGTCTTCATGACCATAGGTGAGGGTAGGAACAAAAACTGACCCGGTAGATTGAGAGCTTTGCCTTCTGGCTCAGCTCTCTTTTCGTCACAACGGTGCGATAAATTGAATGTAATACCGCACCTGCTGTGCCGATTCTCCCGACCAATCTCCCGCTCCATTGTCCCCTCACTCGCGAACAAGACCCCCAAGGTACTTGAACTCCTTCACTTGGGGTAAGGACTCATTCCCTACCTGGAGAAGGCACTCCATCGGTTTCCTGCTGAGAACCATGGCCTCCGATTTAGAGGTGCTGATCCTCATCCCAGCCGCTTCACACTCGGCTGCGAACCGATCCAGTGAGTGCTGAAGGTCACAGGCCGATGATGCCATCAGGACCACATCATCTGCAAAAAGCAGCGATGAGATCCCCAGCCCACCGAACTGCAACCCCTCTCCACCCCGACTACGCCTCGATATCCTGTCCATAAATACTACAAACAGGATTGGTGACAAAGCGCAGCCCTGGCGGAGGCCAACTCTCACCTGAAACGAGTCCGACTTACTGCCGAGAACCCGGACACAGCTCTCTTTTTTCAATGTTTTCGTCACTTTTTTTCGTCACTTTATTCAATGTTTTCGTCACTTTTTTCTGTTTTCGTCACTTTTTTTCGTCACTTCATTCATGTTTTCCTCACTATTTTTCATTGTTTTCGTAACTTTTTTTCATCACTTTATTTATGTTTTCGTCACTTTTTTCAATATTTTCGGCACTTTTTTTCAATATTTTCGGCACTTTTTTCAATGTTTTCATCCTGTTTTTTGTAACTTTTTTCAAAATTTTCCGCACTTTTTTCGGCACTTTTTTCAATGTTTTCCTCACTATTTTTCGTCACTTTCTTCAACGTTTTCCTCACTTTTTTCAACGTTTTCCTCACTTTTTTCATTGTTTTCAACACTTTTTTTTCGTTACTTCATTCAATGTTTTCGTCACTTTTTTCAATGTTTTCGTCACTTTTTTTCTTCATTTTTTTCATTGTTTTCCTCACTTTTTTCCGTCACTTTATTCACTGTTTTTTTCGACACTTTTTCCAGAAATATAATGGAAAGTATGTTGTTACATGTTTAAGTGGGTATATGAAAATCCTGGAGCTGTCTTAGTGGGTATACTGCGTATACCTGCGTATCACGTAGACTACACCACTGCGTTTTTGTCGTTTTTTTTAATTACATTTATTTCAAAATGAAAAGGTTACACTTCATATGGTATTTTACTCCTAACAGATATGGCTTTGGTCCGGATTGACTTTGAGAAGCCCAGGTCTTATAGATTATCTTTAAAAAAACAAAAAAACAAAGATGCCCAGAGTTAAAAATACATCCAGATAATAATAATAAATGAATGAATACACAGAGTCAGCAGAAACACACGTCAGCAGACATAATAAAAACATGGCGTGGAGTGAGAAGCAGAAGTGAAACGATGACTCTTAAGAAAGATTTAAAAATACTAATGGCAGGGGAAGAGCTGACAGACACATCTACTGTTCCTCAATCAACAACAGAAAACTGGGTTTTACTGGCTGAGACTCTTTGTTTTCTGACGTTGTTTTAGAAAGAAGTCTTCCAAATCATAGGCTTAGATTAAGGGGAGGGGATGCAGAGGATATGTCCCCCAAATATTTAGAAGAGGAAGATTTTTCTCCTGAAATATTAAAGAGAGCTCCCGCTTCAAAAAAGTAAGAAATAACCGTTAAAGGGGGCTCAAAACATGCACGGAAAACAAGAATTGTGTCTACGTGTGCAACACATTCTCACTCCCATCTCGTAAAATACGGACCCTTGGTCAGGTGCCTTTGGCGTTGTTATTGACGCTAAAAGTCTCCTTTAGTGTCATATCTGAACGGACTTTAGCTAAACGTGCTGGGTCAGGACTACTGGCGTCCCTTTTAGGTTAAGGAAAAGATGGTGGGTGCGGTTATAAAAGGTACATTTACGTAACACTCGGGACAAGAACGGGACGGTTGGGTTTTGGAAACGTGACATGCGGGACATGAAAACTGGTCTCCTGGGTGAAAGGCCTGTGTTGTTTGACCCATCCACCACCCCAACCTGCCTCCCTACACGGAATTTCATGCTTTCATACTACTCTCTACTGTTGTCTCTCTACATACTACTCTCTACTGCTGTCTCTCTACATACTACTCTCTACTGCTGTCTCTCTACATACTACTCTCTACTGCTGTCTCTCTACATACTACTCTCTACTGTTGTCTCTCTACATACTACTCTCTACTGCTGTCTCTCTACATACTACTCTCTACTGTTGTCTCTCTACATACTAACCTCTACATACTACTCCCTACCGTTGTCTCTCTACTGTTGTCGGTCTACATACTCCTCTCTACTGTTGTCTCTCTACATACTACTCTCTACCGTTGTCTCTCTACATACTCCTCTCTACCGTTGTCGGTCTACATACTACTCTCTACCGTTGTCTCTCTACATACTACTCTCTACTGTTGTCTCTCTACATACTACTCTCTACTGCTGTCTCTCTACATACTACTCTCTACCGCTGTCTCTCTACATACTACTCTCTACCGTTGTCTCTCTACATACTACTCTCTACCGTTGTCTCTCTACATACTACTCTCTACCGTTGTCTCTCTACATACTACTCTCTACCGTTGTCTCTCTACATACTACTCTCTACCGCTGTCTCTCTACATACTACTCTCTACTGCTGTCTCTCTACATACTCCTCTCTACTGCTGTCTCTCTACATACTACTCTCTACTGCTGTCTCTCTACATACTTCTCTCTACATACTACTCTCTACCGCTGTCTCTCTACATACTACTCTCTACTGCTGTCTCTCTACATACTACTCTCTACTGTGGTAGATTTTGCAAATCCCCCTGGGACAGTTTCACAACGTTAACGACGTGTTAAAAACTGCAACCGTTACCTTCGCTGGTTTAGATATGAGGACAGAAATCGCTCCCGTGGGTCGTATTAGAGAGGAGGAACAAACGACAGATATCCTTGTACGGTTTGGACAACTGGTTGGTTTTGGTGCCTAAGTTTAACCGTCACGTAACAGTGACCGGTTGCCGTTTCCCAGCGTTAAATAGAACCACATATTTCATAGGATTCAAATGATCCGTTGTGCCGTTTGTAATGTTGTGAGATATCATATAACCTTTTGATAAGAATACGTTGAATATGGGCGGACAACATCTGCATCTTAAATTTGCTTTTTCAAAAAGGCTGATGGGGGGAAACACACAAGAGAGAATCAGATATTTCTTAAAAACTTAAAAACTTTATTTGGCCAACAGAAACATTTCATTTAAAACAATTAATGCCATACAATCCCTGACGCTGCAGCATTAACATACAAAGCACACAAAATAAAAAGATTTCCAGTCTGATCAGATCAGTTCAAACATCAGTCTGAGGTTTCCCTCATCTTCGTACCGCAAAGTGGTTCTCCATCTCGTAGCTGATTCCTAACGGCTCTCACTAGTCAGTGCTAACCGGTTAGCCGCCCACGTGTCACAGCTTTATATATATAAAACCAAGGAGTTTTGGTCATTTCTTCGCTGTTTTCTGGCTTTTTGCTGGCAGGTTTCTCTATAGAGCTCCCCCTACAGCTTCAGAATAGATATTTGGCAGCTCCTATGTTTACTTGTGTCTGACTCCTCTCTCGGTCAGTCTGCCATTTCCTCTTTCTCTGTTCCTCCGACAATGCTTTCCTAGCTTTCTGCTTCTTTTTTGCCGGCTCAGCCATGATGATAGTGTGAAAAACTCCATCACTACCTTGTTAGCCGGTTCCTGAATGGGCGTATGTGTGCAGTGCCGTGAAGGAATTAGTTACATCGCAAGACCTGATATCACGCCATACTTCCTGACGCTGCGCAACTTTTGGCCGGTGGCTCGCTGGCTTGCAAGGGTGGTTTTTTCCGCTCACAGGCTGCAGGGGGAGAGAGACAACCACCATCCAACCTGAATAAGTCTTAACTATTCCAATGACTCTGAAGCTGTTCAGTTAACGTAAATTAAGCTAAAAAAACTCCATAGTTCCCCTTTAAGTTTTCGGTTTGGTTGGTTGGTTGGTTGGTTGGTTGTTTGGTTGTTTGGTTGGTTGGTTGGTTGGTTTGTTGCTGTTTGTCTGTCAGCTGGATTACAGAAAAACCTCTGGCCCGATTTTCATGAAACTTAGTGGAATGAATAGTGAAGAGTGGATGAAGCGTGGGCCGAGGATGAACCCATACAAATTTGGAGTGGATTCGAATCACATAGCGGGTTTAAACGGTCGTTAACATTGTGCAATAAGCGTGTGCAATGAGTGTTGCCTTTGGCGGATTCTCCGAGCGCTCTTCTAATTCTTACTGATTCTCAAATCGTACCGAAATCAAGACGACTATTGATTGTAACTGCAAAAACTTAAATAAACCTTTGTTTACAATGATTACAAGATACAGAAATGAGGATACAATTTGGGAACCCCTTGTTTGGTTTATAGTCACAAAAGAGTTGGTTTGTGACTATCAAAGATGCTTCCTATAAAAAAAAGGTATGGCAGTGGCTGTGTATGTATCACAAAGGAAGTTAAACCAGATGTGCATTTTGCTAAAAACAACCAGTAAGTCTTCATGCTTGAAGTATTTTCTCTTTTAAAATCAAAACATACGGTTTAAAAACTGTTCTGATAACGCAGACACAATTACACTTAACTTGTGGGACGTCTTTTTCATAGTTTATCCCTTGTGCTGTCTTCCTGTTTGTTGTTTTTTAAAGCATAAAGTATATATCTTCACATAATCCTGTGTTACATCTTCTTAGCCAACTTCATTCCAACGTATCACTGCTAGTTTTAAACTTCATTCTGGAATTCATAGTCAAAAAACCTAATTCATATAAAATTACGCCTAATTTCTGAGATAAAAAACACAGAAATTATGAAATATTTTAGCAGCTAGTTAAAATCAGAGGAATGTATGTTGATGCATAATTACAGCCCTTTTCGTGATTGGAACATCTGTGTAATGTTTGGGTAATTTGGTTGAAAGAAACTCATATTTTTGATAAAGAAACTTGAAAATGGGTCAGATTCGACCAGAGGAAAACATAATGGGTTATTTAAAAGGTGCCAATGTTTTCCAGGCGCCACTGTCAATGTGTTTCCCTTCTTTTATTTAAGTCTTTTAAAAATGAACGTGATTCAAGACGTAAAGAGGCCAAGAAGATGTTGCACCTGAAAACTTACTTGGACAAACAGCACCCATGTGAGATTTAAGCAGTGTTGTAGTCGAGACTACCTAAACCGAGACCAAGTCATCGCCAAGACCAGAGTGTATCGAGACCGAGACAAACTCTTTGGGCCTTATCTTTCACCCGGCGCAGTAATAAAGTCCTCTTCATCCGAGACCGAGACAAGACAAAATAAAAATGTGGTTGATGATACGAGACAGAGACAGAGACCTTCAAAAATTGGTGTTGAGACCATGGCCCTATTTTAACGATCTAAGCACGGCGTGAAGCGCCTGCCGCAGGTGTGTTTAGGGCGTGTCCAAATCCACTTTTGCTCGTTTGACGGCGGAAAAAAGGGTCCGTGCGCCGGGTGCATGGTTCAAAAGGGTTGACCTTAGTGTCTTCATTAATCAGAGGTGTGTTTTGGGCGTAACATGCAATCAACCAATCAGAGATCATCTCCCATTCCCTTTAAAAGCCAGGCGCGTTTGGACCTTGGAGCATTGCTGTTATGATGGAGGATTTGCTCCGTAATATTTGTATGTGTAATCTTCTGCATGTGTGTGTGCTGCTGTGCGTCCCTGTGTGTGTAACAAGCATAGTGTGCACGTGCTGTGCACGAGCCTAGGAGCATTTTACTAATGCTCTGTTAGAATAACAATGAAATGCTGCGTTATTGACTTTAGACCAGGTTTTTGTTGGTCAATGGTGCCATCACTTCCCACTGCCTCAAGATAGCAATACGCCCAGAATGCACCTGAACACACCTCCCTGTAAGACCAGCACGCCCACAATGCACCTGAACACACCTCCCTGTAAGACCAGCATGCCCAGAATGCACCTGAACACACCTCCCTGTAAGACCAGCATGCCCAGAATGCACCTGAACACACCTCCCTGTAAGACCAGCACGGCCAGAATGCACCTGAACACACCTCCCTGTAAGACCAGCACGCCCATGGGCGCAAAGTTGGGCACAGGACGTGGGCGCTGCGTCGGTCTTAAACTAGCAAAGACACTTGCGTCGGGCTTTGCGCTGCACCGGGTGTAAGATAGGGCCCAAAAACCCATCTCGGGTACTGGATTTAAACTTTATCTTTCTAACAAATCGTTGCTTTAGTTAGTTGCGTAGTTTTATAAGAGAAAAGACTTCGCGGAGGAGGACTGACTGTCTGGTCTACTTTCCCACCAACGAAGAGAACTTGCAGTCGTTTCCTTGAGCTTTTCCAAACCATCCGAGACACAGCTGTTTCAGTTTACCAACAACAAACAACGACCTTTTTCCACCAAAAGAACCCAGAAACGACAGGAAACGTGCTTTCAAGCAACAAAGGAACTTCTTATTTGGGCTGTGCCTGATTTTGGGGAAGTGAG
>NC_135866.1:30501195-30503695 GCF_031162955.1 Sander vitreus
AGGCACCTGCAAGTTCCTGGACATTTCTGGGGGAGGGGGGGCATGGTTCTCGCCCTTACCCTCCGATCCAACAGGTCCCAGACGAGCTCAACGGGATTGAGATCCGGGGGCTCTTCGCTGGCCATGGCAGAACGTTAACATTCCTGTCTTGCAGGAAATCGCGCACAGAGCGAGCGGTACGGCTGGTTATTATCATGCTGGAGGGTGATGTCAGGACGGGCCTGCAGGACGGGGACCACATGAGGGAGGGGAGGTCTTCCCTGTAGCCTGCAGGACGGGGACCACATGAGGGAGGGGGAGGTCTTCCCTGTAGCCTGCAGGACGGGGACCACATGAGGGAGGGGGAGGTCTTCCCTGTAGCCTGCAGGACGGGGACCACATGAGGGAGGGGGAGGTCTTCCCTGTAACGTTCTGCAACTTTTGATTTTGACCGTCCTTTGTTCAGGGACCCATTTTTCCATTTCTGTTAGTCACATGTCTGTGAAACGTCGTTCAGTTTAGTTCTTAGTAGTTAAGAGAGGTTTACTCCTCGAAGGCAGCGGCCGCCAGTTCGACTCCGACCTGCGGCCCTTTGCTGCATGTCTTCCCCCTCTCTCTCCCCTTTCATGTCTTCATCTGTCCTGTGGAAATAAAGGCCTACAAATGCCCTAAAAAACTACTTTTAAAAAGTATTAGTACCTCTACATTGCACATAAGTACAGTCCTCAACTACACGTACTGAGTTACAGTCCAGCACTTTGAATTACAACAATATACTGCACGTTAACCTTCGAGCTACTTACTGCGAGTGTAAAAAGGAAACTCAGCGTTCTGAAAATAAACTCCTTAAAATAAAGGCATGCAGCTCTGCAGATCGATGCAGCGCGGTGTGATTCTGTGAGCTGCAAACTGAGCTGGAAACGGCGTCTTCTCTTTTACAGAAACAGTTCAAAAAGAGGAAGTGATGAAGTCTCTGAAAGTTTGGCCTAAATTTAAAACAGAGGAAGTAAAGCAGACGGTGAAAAGACAGCAGCACGCTGAATGTGAGAGCTTGTTCTGATGTTTTTCGGCACTTTATTTTGACGCTTTGCAATACTTTTTGTCTCTTCGTGTACACACGCAGAAAAACATCCAAACATTTTGGAGCTTCATCGCCCAAAAGACAGAATATTTCCTCTTGTGTTGGAGGGAAGAAATGTTCAGTACCACGTGTACTTTGCTGCACGTTTGCAGCCAAACTCTGTGCACCAAAACACATTATTTCAGCCTTAATTTCTCACCTTTTGCTATGACTTCTTCAAGAAGCATTTAAAGGATGTATACACGAGTTTATTCGTGTGATTAAGGATATGTTTCATGTATTCTCTGCAGGTTTTTATAGGAAATCTGTATTCACTTACAGTACGACTGCACCAACTCAGCAGTCAGTGTGACTTCTCATTTTAACATTTTTAGAAAATAAAGCTGCCAGGAAACCAACATATAGGGAACCGGATGTATAGACTTCTATAAAAATGTACAAGTCTTCAGTGCTAATCACTCACAAGTTTTATTGTAGAACAGTTCAAGGTTGTGCATGTTTAGTTTCATGATTTATGCACGCAAATATTGCAGAACACGTTAGTTGCAGCTCAACATCTGCCTCCATCGGTTAGATTTTTAGTGTTACTGTGTGACAAGATGTCCTTTAAGTTGCCGTTGCAGCAAAGTTTAGCGGTAGTTGTCATTGGTCCAGTATTAATAGTGAACGCTGTAAACGGCAGCCACAGACCGGGCTGTAATGTTACCCTACAGGACTAATGTTCAGCAGCAGTTAGTAACAAGCTGTAATGTTACCCTACAGGACTAATGTTCAGCAGCAGTTAGTAACAAGCTGTAATGTTACCCTACAGGACTGATGTTCAGCTTCAGTCAGCGTCCACTAAAAGTTCTGTTTTTGCCGCTGACAGACTCAGATTATTATTCTAAGTGTCTGACAACATTATGAAAGGATCCCTACAGAGATAGACCTTTAAAACCTCTCTGAGACCTTTCTGTTTAACCAGAAACAGCTCTGAAGTCGCTAGCGCTAAACCCACCAGACTCCATTTAAAAAAACAATACTTTTAGCGTGTATAGAGCCAGCATATTTTCACATATAAATCTGTAAACTATGTGTTTATTTCAACCAAAACTAGAGTTGTGATGGTTGGAAAAGTGGAAAGACGACCCTAAAACAGCTTTTCGTAGTTTCATTTAGTTTCTGTGGACTGTGAATGAAGTGTGTTTACGATGCTAAAATGACTGTTTATTTACATGGAGTCTGGTGGGTTTAGCGAACACAATTTCACGGATGTTTTTATGTTTAAAAAAAGGATCTTACTCTTTAACAGAAAGGTCGACCTCCTTAGAAATCCTTTCATAATGTTGTCAGACACTTAGAATAATAATCTGAGTCTGTCAGCGGCAACAACAGAACTTTTGGGAAGGTAAATACAAGCTGGACAATTGTCCCATTAGCTTATATTGCAGCTTGTTTCTC
>NC_135866.1:30508695-30531195 GCF_031162955.1 Sander vitreus
CGGAGCCTTTAAGTTGACTTGTGAAAAGCGTTGCATGAGGGTTAAGTAAACCGGCGTGGTGACTCATGCTACGTTTACATGTGGCCGTTTATTTTCATAAACGGACATTTCAACCTCTCCGTTTTCAAAAATAACATCATGCACAGCTGTCAGTTTTCAGAAAAGTGTTCGTTTACACCATAGACTGTATATATATATACATACTGGACCAACAGGTCCCGTGTCTCTGGATGGAGACCAGTGAAGGACATTAGAAGCTCTTTCCCGGTGATGGCTGAGCGTTACTGAGCAGCCTCCAACTGAGCTTGAAGACGTAGATGTGACGTGAGCAACCTGTCTGAAAGTTGGAAGTCTTCTGGTAGCTGTGCCAAGAGAAATCTCAATCATTCCCAATCTAGCAGAGACGGAGAGCGTAGGTATATGTAAGGAGATAACATAGACACAGGCTCATTATTGATCACTAAAATGATAGTTAACATTAGTCATTACACTTAAACAGCTGATGGAAGTCCAAACTGCCTGAGAGCTTCTCCTGTACTATACGGTAACTCCTCTACTATGAGACAGGAAGTCTCGTGGTTATGACCCAATCGTTAGCCTATTGTTATAAAAACGTCTGCTACGGAGCCATAACGTGAGCTACAAGGTAATGGAGCCTTTTATACATTGTCGTGTTTCTTTAGAAATAAACAACGGACAAATAGAGTCTTTAAACTCTTCAGATGTAAAGGTATTCTCTGTCAAAGTGACGTCAGAATGAATGGCAGTCAATGGGATGCTAACGGGATGCTAACGGGAGGTGATGGCTTGGTAGCATCAAAATGGCGCCATAGGAGCTACGTGTTCTGGGGAGAGGCTGACCCCCTTGATTTACACGTACCCGTGTATATGTGCCGTCAAGAGCACGCCAGACCTGCAGGTGGCGGTGTAACGAGGAGCTCAAGCCCACGTTAGCCAATCAGAATCCCCAAAATAGCAACAACAGCAACGAATCACTTCCTCTCTCTTCTCTCACTTCCTCGGCTGCCTAAACCTCCGTTTGTCTCAGTTTACATGCCAACGTGCAAACAAGGTTTTCCAAAAATCTCCACTCTGGCCGGAGTTTTTAGAAAGACTCGTTTTCAGGGGCGAGTTCTCCGTTGGCGTGCAAACGAAGGGAAATGTCTCCGTTTTTCAAAATAACCACGTACATGTAAACGGGGTATCAATAATCTGATCCCAAACCACAAATGAAGACTGTAAACTCTCCAGAAGTGACTTAAAGTGCCCATATTATGAAAAAAAAATCCCTTTTTCTGGGATTTGGGGAGTTATTTTGTGTCTCTGGTGCTTCCACACACATACAGACTTAGAAAACAACCGTCCATGCTGTTCTGAGTGAGATACGGTTGCTGAATGTGTCCTGTCTTCAGTCTCTGGGTGAGCTGGTCAACATCTGCACGGCTTTCTACGTCACTAGCTGAGACGAGGGGCCTAGGAGGCTAACCGTTAGCATGTTAGCTCGTTCTCAATGGCAAAACACTGCTACAACACACACTAGTTCACCATAATCTCCAAAAGAACTACTTCCATGTCCCTGTTCTGCAGGTATTCAACACAAAGGTGGAAGTGTTCCCTCGTTTAGAAGAAGTCTCCCAGCTAATCCTGCCTTGTTCTACTGAAGTTGGAGAAACAGCTAGCTAGCTCATGTAGTCCTTACCTAGCTACTGAGCATGTAGTCCTTACCTAGCTACTGAGCATGTAGTCCTTACCTAGCTACTGAGCGTGTAGTCCTTACCTAGCTACTGAGCGTGTAGTCCTTACCTAGCTACTGAGCGTGTAGTCCTTACCTAGCTACTGAGCACGTAGTCCTTACCTAGCTACTGAGCGTGTAGTCCTTACCTAGCTACTGAGCGTGTAGTCCTTACCTAGCTACTGATCATGTGCGACTGCCAACAGTAGCTAAAACAGAGACCTGAACACAGGGTGAAAAGAGGAGCTGCAGCAATGAGCAGTACAACAAAGATATGAAACCATGTAAACCTGTTCTGGTACAACCTCAAAATACAATTATGAACCTGAAAATGAGCAGAATATGGGCGCTTTAATAATGATACAACACAACAATAAGACTGCTGTTCTTTCCCTGATAATATACTTACTTAGGCTTCTTTTATTTATCCCTCCTGTTGTCCTCAGGTCTAATCTGACCCATTTTCAAAGTCTCTACATCAGAAATTTGGGTTTCTTTCAACCAAAATGCCCCAAAAAGAACCCAGATGGTTCCATACAACGCTCTTCACAGGTAAAAAATGATGATCAGTTCACTAGTTTCATTGAATTTGGGGTGTTTCATTCAATTGTATAACCATGAAAATAACCATAACCATAAAAACCATGAATGGTATCTAAACAGTATCCTGACTAAGCTTTGACAGGCTGTGATTATCCACTAAATCGTAACAATTTGTCAAAATAATTCATAATTTCAGATTTTTTTAAACAAAAACATGTGGTATAATATCATATCTATGAGGTTTATTGATTATGTAGTCCAAAACAAAGTGTAAAACTAGTGGTAATAAGTTGATATGAGTGGTGAATCCGGTGGTAGTGGGGGAAAAAGCGCGGAAAAAAAGCTAAAAGTGGCAAAAAACCTCGAAAAAACCGTCTCATAGAGGGTATATTTTTATATGCATTGTCGACGGGAAGACAACACAAGGGCTAAGTAACATTTTCAATGCAGGACTTGTACTGCAATAGAGTATTTTAACAGTGTGGTATTATAGTAGCGTACTTTTAATACCGCCGTAGTGACTCAATAATCGGATCCCAACCCAGAAATTAAGACTTTAAAGTCTCCGGAAGTGACTTAATAATGTTATAACACAACAATACAGAGGCATAACAAGCTGAAGTCAGACTGCAGTGTGTGGCGGAGAGTGTGCAGGACCTGACATGTCCGATCGGAGAGGATCCACCCAGATAGAGACGGAGACAGAGACAGAGAGGACTGAACCCCTCCTAAACGTCCCCATGATGCACCGGCACCGAACCCAAAACACAACCCCTCCCTCGCGCTGCTCACCTTCACTGTTAGCGGGTCGATATGTGCGGATGGGTCGGTCCCGTGCGTGTCGGGGCTCCGGTGTGTCCGCGGTGATCCAGGTGTCTCCCGGCGGGCCACCTCCTCTACATGCTGAGTGAGTGTGAACCCGGAAAACAGCCGCTCGGCGCGCCGTTAACTATAAAAGGAGTGATTTCCTCAAGGGGGAACTGAGCGCGCAGCCAATCAGCGAGCCGTGACGGCAGCAACTGCAGCTGCAACTTCACAGTCGGCCCACAGTCGGACACATTATTATTATTATTATTATTATTATTATTATTATTATTATTATTATTATTATTATTATTATTAATAAAGAACATAGGTACATCGCCAGTAGCCTATGTAGGCCTACATATACAAAAAGTCAATACCAGAGGTGCTTATACAGAAAAAAATATATGTAGAAAAATAAAAAGTAAAAAAAAACATATTTAAATATAAAAAACAGTACATATTGAGTAAATATCAAATGTATCACCGGTAGGCCTACATGAGAAATGTATCTAACACAATTCCAGTCTTAATTGCCTTCTTATTCTTATTGTCTCTTAAGGCCATTACACACCAACCAGACGGCCGACGGCCGACCGTCGGCAGAAAAGTCAGTGTGACTGATCAGTCTCCCCGAGTTGGTCCAAAAAGTTCCTCAGAACACACAGAAGAGACGAGACGTAATACGTCTCCATAACAGCAGGCGGCGCTATTCTGGATTGTCGCTAGAGTTTAGATTCTCTGCCCGAGCCCGAACCGGGCTGACATTTTACGCCGCTATGATCGGGATCCCTTAAACAAGCATTAGTGTTTTTTTAGTCATTACTTTATTAGTGTTATTCGGTGGGGAGAAAGCTCTGCCTCTCCAGCTTCTCCCGTAGCTCTGGGTGGATGTCCTGCTCTGACTTGAGTGGGAGGTAAACTGGGCTACATCGTGTCTCCCCCCCTCTGCAGCACTGTTGTCGGCCAGTGGGTCAGCATGCAGACCGTGGTGAAGGACAGTATTAATCAGGTGATGAAGACCGTGGTGAAGGACAGTATTAATGAGGTGATGAAGACCGTGATGAAGGACAGTATTAATCAGGTGATGAAGACCGTGGTGAAGGACGGTATTAATGAGGTGATGGAGACCGTGATGAAGGACAGTATTAATCAGGTGATGAAGACCGTGGTGAAGGACAGTATTAATGAGGTGATGGAGACCGTGGTGAAGGACAGTATTAATGAGGTGATGGAGACCGTGGTGAAGGACGGTATTAATGAGGTGATGGAGACCGTGGTGAAGGACAGTATTAATCAGGTGATGAAGACCGTGGTGAAGGACAGTATTAATGAGGTGATGAAGACCGTGGTGAAGGACGGTATTAATCAGGTGATGAAGACTGTGGTGAAGGACGGTATTAATGAGGTGATGGAGACCAGAAAGTCTCCTATATGGTTCCAGGGATTTGATTATGTTGCTGCCTTGATGTGTTACTCTCACTATTCAGCTGAGGGAAGCAACTGGAGCTCCGCTGTCTGCAAGTACAACTTCAGAACAGTTCTGCAAGTACAACTACCCAACTGTTCTGCAAGTACAACTACAGAACAGTTCTGCAAGTACAACTACACAACAGTTCTGCAAGTACAACTACACAACCGTTCTGCAAGTAAAACTACACAACCGTTCTGCAAGTACAACTACCCAACTGTTCTGCAAGTACAACTACACAACAGTTCTGCAAGTACAACTACCCAACTGTTCTGCAAGTACAACTACACAACAGTTCTGCAAGTACAACTACAGAACAGTTCTGCAATACAACTACACAACAGTTCTGCAAGTAGAACTACACAACAGTTCTGCAAGTACAACTACACAACAGTTCTGCAAGTACAACTACACAACCGTTCTGCAAGTACAACTACACAACAGTTCTGCAAGTAGAACTACACATCAGTTCTGCAATTACAACTACACAACCATTCTGCAAGTACAACTACACAACAGTTCTGCAAGTACAACTACAGAACAGTTCTGCAAGTACAACTACACAACCGTTTTGCAAGTACAACTACATAACACTTCTGCAAGTACAACTACAGAACAGTTCTGCAAGTACAACTACACAACAGTTCTGCAAGTACAACTACACAACAGTTCTCCAAGTACAACTACAGAACAGTTCTGCAAGTAGAACTACAAAACCGTTCTGCAAGTACAACTACACAACAGTTCTGCAAGTACAACTACACAACAGTTCTGCAAGTACAACTACACAACAGTTCTGCAAGTACAACTACAGAATAGTTCTGCAAGTACAACTACACAACCATTCTGCAAGGACAACTACAGAACTGTTCTGCAAGTACAACTACACAAAAGTTCTGCAAGTACAACTACACAACCATTCTGCAAGTACAACTACACAACCGTTCTGCAATACAACTACACAACAGTTCTGCAAGTACAACTACACAACAGTTCTGCAAGTACAACTACAGAATAGTTCTGCAAGTACAACTACAGAATAGTTCTGCAAGTACAACTACACAACCATTCTGCAAGGACAACTACAGAACTGTTCTGCAAGTACAACTACACAAAAGTTCTGCAAGTACAACTACACAACCATTCTGCAAGTACAACTACACAACCGTTCTGTAATACAACTACACAACAGTTCTGCAAGTACAACTACACAACAGTTCTGCAAGTACAACTACACAACTGTTCTTTAATACAACTACACAACAGTTCTGCAAGTACAACTACAGAATAGTTCTGCAAGTACAACTACACAACCGTTCTGCAAGTACAACTACACAACCGTTCTGTAATACAACTACACAACAGTTCTGCAAGTACAACTACACAACCGTTCTGCAAGTACAACTACACAACCGTTCTGCAAGTACAACTACACAACAGTTCTGCAAGTACAACTACACAACCGTTCTGCAAGTACAACTACACAACAGTTCTGCAAGTACAACTACACAACCGTTCTGCAAGTACAACTACACAACCGTTCTGCAAGTACAACTACACAACCGTTCTGCAAGTACAACTACACAACAGCTCTGCAAGTACAACTACACAACAGTTCTGCAAGTACAACTACACAACAGTTCTGCAAGTACAACTACACAACAGTTCTGCAAGTACAACTACACAACAGTTCTGCAAGTACAACTACACAACAGTTCTGCAAGTACAACTACACAACAGTTCTGCAAGTACAACTACACAACAGTTCTGCAAGTACAACTACACAACAGTTCTGCAAGTACAACTACACAACAGTTCTGCAAGTACAACTACACAACCAGTTCTGCAAGTACAACTACACAACCGTTCTGCAAGTACAACTACACAACAGTTCTGCAAGTACAACTACACAACCGTTCTGCAAGTACAACTACACAACAGTTCTGCAAGTAGAACTACACAACAGTTCTGCAAGTACAACTACACAACAGTTCTGCAAGTACAACTACACAACAGTTCTGCAAGTACAACTACACAACAGTTCTGCAAGTACAACTACACAACAGTTCTGCAAGTACAACTACACAACAGTTCTGCAAGTACAACTACACAACAGTTCTGCAAGTACAACTACACAACAGTTCTGCAAGTACAACTACACAACAGTTCTGCAAGTACAACTACAGAATCGTTCTGCAAGTAAAACTACACAACAGTTCTGCAAGTACAACTACACAACCGTTCTAAAAGTACAACTACACAACCGTTCTGCAAGTACAACTACACAACCGTTCTGCAAGTACAACTACACAACCGTTCTGCAAGTACAACTACACAACCGTTCTGTAATACAACTACACAACAGTTCTGCAAGTACAACTACACAACCGTTCTGCAAGTACAACTACACAGCAGTTCTGCAAGTACAACTACACAACAGTTCTGCAAGTACAACTACACAACCGTTCTGCAAGTACAACTACACAACCGTTCTGCAAGTACAACTACACAACAGTTCTGCAAGTACAACTACACAACCGTTCTAAAAGTACAACTACACAACCGTTCTGCAAGTAAAACTACACAACAGTTCTGCAAGTACAACTACACAACCGTTCTGCAAGTACAACTACACAACAGTTCTGCAAGTACAACTACAGAATAGTTCTGCAAGTACAACTACACAACAGTTCTGCAAGTACAACTACACAACAGTTCTGCAAGTACAACTACACAACCGTTCTGCAAGTACAACTACACAACCGTTCTGTAATACAACTACACAACAGTTCTGCAAGTACAACTACACAACAGTTCTGCAAGTACAACTACACAACAGTTCTGCAAGTACAACTACACAACCGTTCTGCAAGTACAACTACACAACCGTTCTGCAAGTACAACTACACAACCGTTCTGCAAGTACAACTACACAACAGTTCTGCAAGTATTTGGGTCCCTTTCAACCAAATTGCCCCAAAAATAGCACGGATGGTTACATACTAGAGTCCAGATCGGGTTAAAATCTCATTTCTTTCTCATACTAATGACACATGTAGGCTACGTTTGTTTGTTGTCAACAGATGAGGTCATCAGCGCACACGGGGCAACAAGCTCACGTTAATAAGCTGTTAAAATGTTCAATGTGTTAACCTTTCCTGATTGCTTTGTTTCTGACGTGGTCAGAAAACTTAAACTTATTCCATCAACTCTGCTCCGGTCGCATCTACACGTCTGCTTCCTCTTTCTCTGTCTCTCTTCTGCCCACTTTACACACACACTGAGCTCTCTTAAAGGAGCCGCAGCACCATTTTTACAACAAATGCCTTATCGCGATGATGTGACCGAGCCCGACCCGAACCCGAACATAATTTCTAAATATCTGTCCGAACCCGGCCTGGCCCGTCTCGGGTAATACAACAATTATCGCAGGTCAAATTTAGGATTCAATTCAATTACATTTTATTTATAGTATCAAATCATAACAAGAGTTATCTCGAGACATTTTACAGATAGAGGAGGTCTAGACCACACTCTATAGTTTACAAAGACCCATTCATTCTAGTAATTCCCCCAAGAGCGAGCATTTAGTGCGACAGTGGCGAGGAAAACCTCCCTTTTAAGGAGAAACCTCGACAGACCCAGGCTCTTGGTGGGCGGTGTCTGACGGGGCCGGTTGGGGGTGTGATGAACAGTGGCGATAATAGTCATAATGAAGATAATGGGACAGTGACGTAGAGTCGTAGTAGTTCCTGTCATAGCAGGGCGTTACTCCGGATTTCCACTGGCTGCAGAACGTCTGCAGACCGGCTCCGCTGCGGAAGCAAATGGTAGTCGTAGTAGTTCCTGTCATAGCAGGGCACTGCAGGGCGTTACAGGATGTAGCGTGGCACAGCAGAGCAGTTCAGCAGTATGAAATCTCTCGTTCTGAACAGTATCCTGACTGAACTGTTACCACTAAATATAATTTCATATAAATGAGGTTTATTGATCATGAATTCCAATAAAAGTGTAAAACTAGTGGTAATAAGTTGATGTTAGTCATGAATCGGGCGGTAGTGAAAAATAAAACGCAGAAAAATACAAATCTTGAAAGAAATCGCCAGAAACATTAAAAAAAAAAGTGCCTTCAAAGGGTTCATTTTATTTTTTTACCTGGGAGTTCAACAAGTTCCATGGCCAACAGGAAGACAACACAATGGTTAAACCAATCACAATCATCGTGGGCGGGGCTAAGCTCCGGACGGAGCCACGGTGCCTCTGCTAAATAGTCTCTGGAAGGAACTTGTTTTGGTGGAACATGTGGACGTTCAGAAGTAGTTTTAGTCGTGCAACAGAAAACTCAGATTGGACAGATAGTCTAGCTAGCTGTCTGGATTTACCCTGCAGAGATCTGAGGAGCAGTTAACCATAGTCCTCACAAATCAGCCGGAGGTTAGAACGCCAACACAGAGACAGAGGAAGGGGACGGACATCTGCGTAAATACCTACATCCAGCGGAATTTCCTGCAGGACAAACATCAGGTCTGCAACGTAACTACAACTACAGCAAAGATAGATAGATAGACAGACAGACAGATAGATAGATAGATAGGGTAGATAGGGTAGATAGACAGATAGGCAGGGTAGGGTAGGCAGGCAGGTAGGTAGGCAGGTAGGCAGACAGGCAGGTAGGGTAGGCAGGCAGGCAGGGTAGGCAGGCAGGCAGGCAGGCAGGCAGATAGGCAGGCAGACAGGCAGGCAGGCAGGCAGGCAGGCAGGTAGGGTAGACAGATGCAGGCAGGCAGGCAGGCAGGCAGGGTAGGTAGGCAGGGTAGATAGGCAGGCAGGGTAGGCAGGCAGGTAGGTAGGCAGGGTAGGCAGGCAGGCAGGTAGGTAGGCAGGTAGGTAGATAGATAGATAGATAGATACTTGATTGATCCCCAAGGGGAAATTCAAGGTCCCAGTAGCTTAAAGACATCACACACAACATACACATACATCATAAACAGGATGATAAAATAACAAATCCACATGAATAATATGGACAGTAAAAGAAAAGATACTAAATCAAAAATCCACATGAATGTACTAAGGGATGTATAAGCATGAGAGGCCAGCAGCGACAGGACAGGGACTGACCCTGTGATGCAGTATGTATGGGAAGGTGCTCTGTGAGAGGGGGGTGTGTGTGTGTGTGTGTGTGTGTGTGTGTGTGTGTGTGTGTGTGTGTGTGTCAGTCTGCATGGTAAGGTGCTCTAAGAGGGTGTGTGTGTGTGTGTGTGTGTGTGTGTGTGTGTGTGTGTGTGTTTGTCAGTATGCATGGTAAGGTGCTCTAGGAGGGGTGTGTGTGTGTGTGTGTGTGTGTGTGTGTGTGTGTCAGTCTGCATGGTAAGGTGCTCTAAGAGTGTGTGTGTGTGTGTGTGTGTGTGTGTGTGTGTGTGTGTGTGTGTGTGTGTGTGTCAGTCTGCATGGTAAGGTGCTCTAAGAGAGGGTGTGTGTGTGTGTGTGTGTGTGTCAGTCTGCATGGTAAGGTGCTCTAAGAGTGTGTGTGTGTGTGTGTGTGTGTGTGTGTGTGTGTGTGTGTGTGTGTGTGTGTGTGTGTGTGTGTGTGTGTGTGTGTGTGTGTGTGTGTGTCAGTCTGCATGGTAAGGTGCTCTAAGAGTGTGTGTGTGTGTGTGTGTGTGTGTGTGTGTGTGTGTGTGTGTGTGTGTGTGTGTCTGCATGGTAAGGTGCTCTATGAGAGGGTGTCATGGTGGTAGTGCAAATAAGTCCAATAGTGCGAGGATAAAGTCTAGAGACCAGCATTAAATATGGACAATATAGGAGAATAATGTAGATATAGTAATAATAATTATTTAAAAAATAATAATAATAAAAAAAACAGTAAATAACCAATGTAAACATCCATTAGTAGAAGAAAAAACACAGTGGCCTGCATTAAAAGGTTGAGAGCAGTGAAAGGGAGCAACAAAAGCCTCAAATAAATTGTCAAAAGCGTCAAAAAAGCATCAAAACCGTAAAAAATGGGGTCAAAAAGCATTAAAAACTGCATCATGTACTTTATATTTTAGTATAGAAGTATATGTTAAAGTACATCACTTTGTAACAGACAACAATTAACTCATTCTTTATCATACACGGTAAGAAATAAGCTATTTCCAAATCAAACGCCACATTTGTGGAATCCTACATTTCCCATGCTGCCCAGCGCACACGGAAGTACGTCATCAAGCGTGACCTTGCCGTGCGTACTTTTTCACTGGTTTTCTGACAGACGAAGAGGACGAGCATGGCAAATAAAGATCCCGGTGTAAGTGTTTCTTTTTCAGCTTTGAATGATTTAAAAAATCACATTCCTGCCTTCAGTTCGGTTACACCGATCTGTCGTTTGCAGCTCTTCGCTCGCCGGTTCGTGACATAATTAGCATTTAGCGTTTTTAAAACGACAAGTCATCCACGTGAATCAGGCTGAATGTGATGTAGCTAAGCTAACGTTAGCTAACAGTTACAGTCAATGTTCGCTAAGTTGTGTTCTTAAAGCCTCAGGTCAAATATGAAGACTGATACTGAAGGAGGATGCTTTTTTTTTAAAAATCTTAATGTCGGTTAGCTTACATTTCACAAACCAATGTCTGTAGTAAGCCTTGTTCACTACAGTAATCGAAGATGCCAGTTTCCGTCTAAAAGTCTAACAAATGAATATTCACTCGCTCATTGATAAATGTACACGCATTATAAATGAATGTTTTCTGCATATTTAGACTTTTGTAGGATATACACTTGATTCGGCATACACTGTAGTACACTAAGCTGCTCAGCCGTCTCCACAAACATCATTTGTGCCAAGAGTTGCACCTGAATCCGCTTATGTTACACAGCGGTTGGCATCCAGAAATACTACGAGCAACAAATTGGAAAAACTGATATTCTATCAAACTTAATTACGCTTTGTTGTTTATATGTAAGCCGAATGAAAGATTAGACCTCATTAATTAACAACAGATCATCAGTGATGTCTGAATGTGGGATTAATTAGCTTTTGTGCCAGCAAATGTTAAAACAACGAACGTGTGAATGGAGTTTGGTTGTGATGCTGCGACATATGTTAAACGGCGGTTGACCCCCAGAAGTACTACAAGCAAAATGCTGATATTCTATAAAAGTAATTACGCTTTGAGGGGTTATCTGACAGCCGAATTAAAGATTACAGCTCATAAATGTTTAACATATCATTCGTGACGTCTAAATACGTGAGTTATTTGCTTAACTGCTAGCAAATGTTAAAACAACGCTAGATACAGTCCTTGAATAGTCGTTGGGAGGTGTCAACCTTCATGGTTACCCATCCTGTGCAAAGGTCACTCGTGTCTGTTTAATCAGTTTGAACTATTAAGGACTTTTCTGCCGAAATCAGCCATGTTTGTGTGTTTGTCTATTTCATAATGTTTAAATATTTTCTTATGTATGCACCAAACCAAATTCCTCATAAGTGCTACTTATCTGGCAATACATCTTTTTCTGATTCTGTTTATTGGTGCTAAAGTTTATGAGCCGCTTTACCGGTCTGAAAGCGCCGTCTTTGTGTTTCAGGGTCTCCTGCAGCTGCTGCGGCAGATAGCAGCCAGGATGTCGGCAGGATCTCGGGGCGCAGGAATCGGAGTCAAACTGCTGATCGGTGCTGGCGCGCTGGCCTACGGAGTCAAGGAAGCAACATACACAGGTAGTTTACTTTGGCTTTAAAGGAACACGCCGACTTATTGGGACTTTGTCTTATTCCCCGTATCCCCCAGAGTTAGATAAGTCCAGACATACCCTTCTCATCTCCGTGCGTGTCGTACCTCTGTCTAACGCCCCCACCGCTAGCCTAGCTTAGCACAGATCCTGGAGGTAACCGGCTCCATCTAGCCTAGCTTAGCACAGATCCTGGAGGTAACCGGCTCCATCTAGCCTAGCTTAGCACAGATCCTGGAGGTAACCGGCTCCATCTAGCCTAGCTTAGCACAGATCCTGGAGGTAACCGGCTCCGTCTAGCCTAGCTTAGCACAGATCCTGGAGGTAACCGGCTCCATCTAGCCTAGCTTAGCACAGATCCTGGAGGTAACCGGCTCCATCTAGCCTAGCTTAGCACAGATCCTGGAGGTAACCGGCTCCATCTAGCCTAGCTTAGCACAGATCCTGGAGGTAACCGGCTCCATCTAGCCTAGCTTAGCACAGATCCTGGAGGTAACCAGCTCCATCTAGCCTAGCTGAGCACAGATCCTGGAGGTAACCGGCTCCATCTAGCCTAGCTTAGCACAGATCCTGGAGGTAACCGGCTCCATCTAGCCTAGCTTAGCACAGATCCTGGAGGTAACCGGCTCCATCTAGCCTACTGCTCCCAATAAGTGACAAAATAACGCCAACATGTTCCTGTTTACATGTTGTGATTTGTATAGTCACAGCGTGAACAAATAACAAGGTCACATGACACACAGCCATCTTCTAACCGTATACATACTGGGAACTATATTCTCAGAAGGCGAAGCAGCTACTTCTGCTACTTGGGCGGAGTGATATTACTCCAACTCTGAGCGAGCTCTCTGCTCCTCACCACGGGGCTTCTCAGGTGCTGCGAGCAAATCCCTCCGCCCAAGTAGCAGAGGTTTTTTTTTGGCATTTCTTTAAACCAATCACAATCTTCTTGGGCGGCGCTAAGCTACGGCGTCTCTGCTAAATAGTCTCAGGAAGGAACTGGTTTTGGTGGAACATGTGTACGTTCAGAAGTAGTTTTAGGGTACGTTCAAACTGCAGGCAAAAGTGGCCCAAATCTGATATTTTTGGGGTTAAGTGACAACGTCAGGCTTCTTCAGAAGTAGGATGAAGTAGTGCCCAGATTAGACCACTTCATATGTGGTTCTGAATCAGACCCAGGTCTTATTATTATTATTATTATTATTATTATTATTATTATTCATTTATTTTTTAATGCGGCCGCAGTGTGAACAACCAAGGCGGATTTGACGTGACTTTTACGTCAATCTACATCGACATTTGTCACAATAAACGGGCCGCTGGGAGTCAGCCCGAGACACAGACAGTAACATTAAGAACCTGACTAGAACTACAGCAGGGCTGGGCGACGGGGAGAAAATCAGATATCACCATATTCTTGACCAGATACCTCGATATCGATATTGCGGAGATATTCTAAGGTTGACTATTGGGGCTTTAACAAAATATCTTCCACTTAGACTTTAGATCACTAATCATCAGTAATGTGGACATAATGTCTAAGTGGGGAAAAGGCGAATAATAGAACAGCTGGAACAGTCTGGTAGGATCAGAAAAGTACCGTAACGCAGCCTTAAACACCAGGAGAAGACGACACTAATAACTCTCGACCCGTCGACCTGCAGCTTTGTGTTTTTCTGGGTCGACATTTCAACATGTTGTTTTTCTACAGTTCTCGTGACGTTTTTGTCTATTTTATTCCAGTTTTTTTTATTTTTTTTATTATATTTGTTTTTTTTTTGTTTGTTTTTTATTGTTTGTTTTTTGTTTGTTTTTTGTCTCTTTTTCTGATATTTTTTTTACTTTTTTTCCCCAATTTTTTTTTAAACAAGTTTGTCACTTTTTTCAGTATTTTTTATGTTTTTGTCGATTTTTTTAACACTTTTTTTGGTCACTTTTTCTGATGTGTGTTTTCTTCACTTTTTTCCAGGTTTTTTGTTCCCTTTGACGATGTTTTTGATGTTTTTTTTGTCACTTTTACAGGGTTTTTTGGTCACTTTTTTCAGTATTTGTCAATATTTTTGTCGATTTTTATTCCAATTCTTTTGTCACTTTTTTGCCTTTTTTTTTATTGTTTTCGTATTTTTTTTAACACGTTTTTTTTGTCGCTTTTTTCTGATTATACTTTTTTTCCCCAATTTTTGTTAATGTTTTTGTCGATTTTTATTACAGTTCTTTTGTCACTTTTTGGATTTATTATTTATATAATATTTATTTATGTTTTCGTACATTTTTTTTAACAATTGTTGCTTTTACAGATTTTTCAACGTTTGTCTTTTATTCCAGTTCTTTTGTCACTTTTTTAAAGTTTTTTTTTTTTTTTTTTTTTTTTTATGTTTTCGTCTTATTTATTTTTGTAGTTTTTTGTCTCTTTTTCTGATATTTTTTTCACTTTTTTTCTCAATGTTTTTAACACGTTTTTTTGTCGCTTTTTCTGATTTTTTTTTTTCAATGTTTTTGTCGATTTTTATTCCAATTCTTTTGTCACTTTTTGCCTTTTTTAATTTATTTTTATTTTTTTAAATGATGTTTTCGTCATTTTTTTTAACACGTTAATTTGTCGCTTTTTCTGATATTTTCAAAAGGTTTCTACATCAGAAATTTGGGTTTCTTTCAACCAAATTGTCAAAAAATAACGTGGATGGTTCCCTACGACCATTACTCTTCACAAGTAAAGATCAGCTCATTCATTCATTGAATTTGGGCGTTTTATGCAGTTTTATAGCATTTGGAGGAAAAGAAATGATAAAAAAAACGTTAAAGTGACAACAAATGTCGGAAATAGCTTCAAGAACGTGGGGGAAAAACCTCCAAAAAGTCAAAAAAAAGTGCAGGAAAAATGTGACAAAAACATCGGCAAGAAGTGACAAAAAAACAAATAAAAATATCTTTGGGGGAAAGCGACATAAGTGTCGAAAAATGACTAATTATTTGGTCTTTTAGGTAAATGACAGAGTGTGGTCTAGACCTCCTCTATCTGTAAAGTGTCCTGAAATAACTCCTGTTATGAAATGATACTAATCAGGACTGTGGTCATAACTTATTATATATTGTTCTTATTCAATCAGTCAGTTAATGTTATTATGTTAATATTTAATACTCTACTGCACTGTTCAGTCCGTCCCTGCACTGTTCAGTCCGTCCCTGCACTGTTCAGTCCGTCCCTGCACTGCTTACTTTTTCACCATTGCACACACTCTACCATAGCACCTTATCATGGTCATTGCATTTCCTTCGGGATGAATAAAGTATCTGTTTATCTAAATAAAGATGAATTGGAAAAAGACGACCACAACGTTGAAAAAAAAACCCATTTTGACCCAGAAAAATAAAAAGTTGCATGGTCGACGGGACGACAACAGGAGGGTTAAAGGCTTCCTGTCGTGTGTGTGTGTCTTGTAGTTGAAGGAGGACAGCGAGCGATCATCTTCAACAGGATCGGAGGGATGCAGATGGACACCGTTCTCGCCGAAGGACTCCACTTCAGGTCTGAATATAAACACACATACCCAGGATATCTCTTTAGTTTTCTGGCTTCACTAATCCTTCCTTGCGTCCGCAGTCACTCGGTAAATCAATGTATTGTACGATGTATCCAGCCAATGTATAAGCTTCGTTTAATCTGTTACCGACGTTGTACCGCTCACGGTGTTTCCGCACGGAGGCTCATTACTGTCGCACACCGGGCTGACGCTGCTGCAGTGCAGAGACGCTGCTGGCGACGCATGCCAATGGAGACTGATTACAAAATGAAGGGAGCGTAAATAGTGAGGGGCTACTACTGGAAATTGGATTTAAGGCCGCCCCGATTTTACATGAATGAAGTGCACGTTTAATTAAGACAGGTCGCTGCAGAACTGTGGAGGAAGACGTGTTGGACACCCAACAGAAACTCTGTTACTGTGTCTCAATTAGGACACTTACGGGAGTGAAAAAGCATTTAAAAAAACTGCCAAATGCGTCAAAAAATGGTTGAAAGGGCGCCCGGTTAGCTCAGTCGGTAGAGCGGGCGCCCATATATAGAGGTTTACTCCTCGACTCCGACCTGCGGCCCTTTGCTGCATGTCATTCCCCCTCTCCCCTTTCATGCTGTCAAATAATGCCCTAAAAATACTGGAGATATATGGAGTGAAGTCGCCTAGTCTGTGCAACCCCTGTAAGATGACCTTGAGTGCTATGAAAGGCGCCCATAAATAAAATGTATTATTATTATTATATATTATATGCAGGGGGTACGTGTCCCCCTAGAGGTACTCTGGAGGACTGCAGGGGGTACGTGTCCCCCTAGGGGTACTCTGGAGGACTGCAGGGAGTACGTGTCCCCCTAGAGGTACTCTGGAGGACTGCAGGGGGTACGTGTCCCCCCTAGGGGTACTCTGGAGGACTGCAGGGGGTACGTGTCCCCCTAGAGGTACTGTGGAGGACTGCAGGGGGTACGTGTCCCCCCTAGAGGTACTGTGGAGGACTGCAGGGGGTACGTGTCCCCCTAGGGTTAACAGCAGCAGGCAGGAGACCCCGTGTTGCACACGGCGGCGAGGGCACACTCAAAAAACTGTCTGTCGGTGTCTGTGACACGTACCCCCTGCAGTCCTCCACAGTACCCCTAGGGGGGACATGTACCCCCTGCTGTCCTCCACAGTACCCCTAGGAGGGGACACGTACCCCCTGCAGTCCTCCACAGTACCCCTAGGGGGGACACGTACCCCCTGCAGTCCTCCACAGTACCCCTAGGGGGGACACGTACCCCCTGCAGTCCTCCACAGTACCCCTAGGGGGGACACGTACCCCCTGCAGTCCTCCACAGTACCCCTAGGGGGACACGTACCCCCTGCAGTCCTCCACAGTACCCCTAGGGGGACACGTACCCCCTGCAGTCCTCCACAGTGCCCCTAGGGGGACACGTACCTCCATTTGAGAACCCCTGGACTAGACTAACTGTATAAGATAGAGGCCAGTGGTGATTCTCTCCACGTCCGTTCCTCTCTTAATAATCACTATGGATGGATTGTATGAAAGAAAGAAATGAGCTTCTCTGTTGTTGTTGTTGTTGTTGTTGTTCAGGATGCCCTGGTTCCAGTATCCCGTCATCTATGACATCAGAGCCAGACCCAGAAAGATCTCCTCACTCACTGGAAGCAAAGGTCAGTCTCTGTCTCTCTGTCTGTCTCTCTCTCCGTCTCTCTGTCTCTCTCTCTCTCTGTCTCTCTCTCTCCCCCTCTTATGTGTATTTGCATATCCAAATGTTCAGAACAAATTCAGTTTTCTGTAAACGTGACGCCCAAATCTGTCCCAGATGTGTAAAGAGATATTTTGGCCCTAAAGCTGAAAAGTTGGTGGTTTTTCTCCAACCTCTTGAGACAACAAACCTACTCTCAATTGTTTTGGCGCTTGAAATGAGTTTACAAAAGTCTTGGCTTCACAAAAAATAGCTTAATATATTAATAAAATGGTAAATAAATAGGTGTGTATATATCTTATATCTTCACCCTAAAAATCCACATTGAATCGTGATAGTTTCTGAATCGTGCACTCCTATAAATAAACGTCTAAATGAAAATGTTGTAATATCCCTTTTTTACGTCCTTTCTTCTCTACGTACTTCCGTTCTTCTTTCCTTCTTCCCTCCTTAGAGCCTAACTCTCGCCACAATGCAACCTAGGGTCTTGTTGTGAATGTACCTGAGTCAAACTCTCGTTTAAAAGCCTATTTAGGACAGAAACGCCACTTTTAAGATGGACCGTATTCCTGGTTTTTGGGTCAAATGGTCTTCTGAATGGGAGAGCTAGGGAGCGCTACGATGCTAGCCTCAAAATATCTGTTTAAACCTCTAAGAAGGCTCCACACAACATGAAGTATCACCAGGGACTCTACACCTTAATGGAAGTGTTGACTCTGTCTCTCGCTCTCTGTCTCTCGCTCTCTGTCTCTCGCTCTCTGTCTCTCGCTCTCTGTCTCGCGCTCTGTCTGTCTCGCGCTCTGTCTGTCTCGCGCTCTGTCTGTCTCGCGCTCTGTCTCGCTCCTTCTCTGTCTCGCTCTCTCGCTCTCTCTGGTTCGTGCTGGCTCTCTGTCTCGCTCGCTCTCTGTCTCGCTCGCTCTGTCTCGCTGGCTCTCTGTCTCGCTCTGTCTCGCTGTCTCGCTCTGTCTGGCTCGCTCGCTCTGTCTCGCTCGCTCGCTCTGTCTCGCTCGCTCGCTCTGTCTCTCTCTCGCTCTGTCTCGCTCTCTCGCTCTGTCTCGCTCGCTCGCTCTGTCTCGCTCGCTCGCTCTGTCTCGGTCTCTCTCTCTGTCTCTGTCTCTCTCTCTCTCTCTCTGTCTCTGTCTCTCTCTCTCTGTCTCTCTCTCTCTCTCTCTCTCTCTCTCTCTCTCTCTCTCTCTCTCTCTCTCTCTCTCATCACCACTAAATGCCTAACCTTAACCCTTACCCTCACCCTAACCAGAACCTCATTCTAACCCTAATCCTAAAACCAAGTCTTAACCCTCAAACAGCCCTCTAACCTTGTGGGGTCCAGCATTTTGCCCCCACAAAGCTGTCCGGACCCCACAAGTATACTGGACTCCCGGTTTTTGGACCCTACAAATATAGTTAAACACACACACACACTTGGATATATTGCAGGTAACGTAGAAACAGTCTCCATTAAAGAGTTTGTCCACCAGAGAGCGCCGAGTCAGTGAAATATCTCCAACACTGGGACGTTTATTCACTTTCCTTTCACAAAAATCCAAACAGTGTTTGTTAATGTTACTCATTTGGGATTTGAGGCCTTTTTTAAACACTCAAATTATTCACACTTGCTTCAGAAACCCAGCATTTGTGCCGATGTAATTAAAACACAGACTAGGGCTGCACAACATCGAGAGACTTTCTGTCATTCTTTTTATATTCAACTCAATGTTCAGAGGTGAGAGAATGATATACACACACATACATATATATACATACATACACACACGTACGTACAGACGCACATACACACACACATATATATACACATATACACACACACACACACATATATTAAGGAACAAGCATGTTGTTGTATTTGAGCAGAACTGAGAACACTTTCATATTTATCACATTTAATATTCAGCTGTGTGTTTACGTTTTTTTAAGTTTCTTCAGTTTTTTTTAAAGTTTTTGTCGCTTTTTAGAAACGTTTTTCTGTCTGTCCTCAGAATATACATACACACATACATACATACGTGCATGCATACACGCATACATACATATACACATACACAATACGTGCATACATACACAATACGTGCATACATACACAATACGTGCATACATACATGCACGCATATACACGCATACGTACACACATAGATACACAATACACACACACACACACACAGAGTTGTAACCAGATGGTCCCCTGTCCCCCGTCCCTCCCAGACCTCCAGATGGTGAACATCTCTCTGCGTGTCCTGTCGCGGCCCCTGGCGTCCAACCTGCCAATCCTCTACCAGCAGCTGGGACAGGACTACGACGAGCGCGTCCTGCCGTCCATCGTCAACGAGGTGCTGAAGAGCGTCGTGGCGAAGTTCAACGCCTCGCAGCTCATCACCCAGAGAGCACAGGTACCAAAACGCTGAACGCAACGAGTAGAGAGAGGCGCCTCCCAGCTTCAGAACATGTTTACGTACGTCTACATTCAGTGGTGTTGTAGCTATTCCGTATCAAAATGATGCCGTTTTTCCATTACATGGTACCTGCTCGACTCTACTCGCCTCGCCTCACTGTGCATCCGTTTCCCGTTGCAGATGTTAGTACCGCCTCAGCGTGGCTGGTCGTTATATGCCGTCTCGACGCAAACACCATCGCACAAGTATAAACATCAGGCCACTTGAGCTTGTTTTCCAGTTCTGTGGAGGCTCCACGCAGAGCTTTCTCCGTAGCCTATGTAAGTGGCCTGATGTTTATACTTGTGTGCTGGTGCGTGCGTCGATCCGGCCACGTGTGTGTGTACGTGGCTACGGCGAAAGCTCTGCCTGGAGCCTCCGCAGAACTGGAAAACAAGCGGCGCCGCAGGAAACTGCCGTGACCTAACACGACACACAGAACGTGGAAGGTGTATTGTACTAAAGAAAGTACCTGTTAGCAGGTACCAGGTACTTTTTTTCGTAATGGAAAACCAAAAAAGGCGAGTAGAGAAGAGGCGAGTCGAACAGGTACCGCGTAATGGAAAAGCGCCATTAGAGCCACTGCCCCAGCAATAGAATTAGGTTATGGTTATCGCTTTTTTTGACGTTTTTGGGCGCGTTTTTCCTATGATGTCTGAGGAATTTCTTTTCCTGTCTTCTTAAGGACTTTATGTCAACCAAACTAAGTGAGAAGACTATATGACATGCTATAATACAGTCAGATATTTTACTTTTTTGATTAAAAGCATATCAATTAACTATGTTGGCCCTTGATGTGATTGTTTTCCAGTGTGGCCCTTAGTGAAGTTGAGTTTGACCCCCCCCCCGGGTTAGGGAATGCATTATGTCAATGACAGGTCCCCACAAAGATAGTGAAGTGTGTGAGAATCGGGGAAAATAAACACTACTTATGGTTTCTTGAATGATATCAAATAAGATGAAACAGCAACAGACTAGATGTGGTTAAAAAAAAAAACTGCTGTTTGGTCTCAGCTAAAGCTGGGACTCCAACAAACCCTCCACACGCTGAGAGAGGCTCCTTCCAGCTTTAGAACATGTTCACGTACGTCTACGTCCAGTAACATTATACACAGGTACCAAACGCTGAACACAAGTAGGGATGCACCCACTGGGCTATTATGGGCTGGCAGGGTGACTAAGGCCGTGTTCAGACAGTTCAGTCGGTCGTCAGACGGTCCAGCAACAACGCAGGTCTTTCCATTCATTTTGAATGGCGGTGGTGGTCACCAAAGGGAATTACCCACAGTTCAAAGCGTTGTGACGTTTACTGCGGAGACCGTAGGGAAATCTGGAAATTACAAAAGGTAAACGGCACGACACACGACCACGGAGCAGACCAGCCTGTCGTCCAGCTCGTAAAACAAGAGCCTGAAAACGTGGAATCAGGCAGCCGTCTCCTGGGCCTCGGCCGTGTGGAAAGCAACAAAAAATGAAAATTCCCAAACTACAAAGTGTCAGCGACATCTTTTGTTATTAAACATCGCCAAGGTAACATGAGATCTGGTGAAGTGCTGTCCCAATCCCATTTCTCCCTATCTGAGCCCATGTGGCCTCACACACACACTCACTCAGCACCGGAGATCAGTTCAGTCTGAGTCTTTAGTCCTCAGGGCTCACTTTGGGATTGAGCCACTGTCTAGCTAGCTGTCTGGATTGACCCTGCAGAGATCTGAGGAGCAGTCCTCACAAATCCACCGGAGGTTAGAACGCCAACACGGAGACGGAGGAAGGGGATGCACATCCGGCCGACATTTGGGGCAATCCCAGAACGTCGTGGATGTCGGCTATCCGGATACTTGCGCTGCTTGTCTGCATGTAAGGCAGTAAACAGGAGATCTGCCAACTATCCCTTTAAGTTAGCAGCTAACGCTAGGGCTAGCTTGATGGCGCAACGCTGAACGAGATAATTCTAGGGTCGCAAAGGCTCCAGGTAACCTCGCTGACGTGAAAACACAGTGGGAGGGTCAGTTTAAGATGGAAACACAGACAGCAGCCAACAACTAACTGAGGGGGAGGGGGGACTAGGGGCCCCTAGTTAACAAGGTTGGGCTCTTTCTGAAGTTTCTGCTGCTTTTAGCCTTTTTTGGGGTTTTTGTCGCCTTCTTAAAACTCTTGTTGTCTTCCTGTCGACCTGCAACTTATTGTTTCTGAGTCAATCTTGACTTTATCAACATTTTGGTCGTCAGTTATGACACTTGTGTGGCTTTCCCCGATGTTTTTATCACTTTATACGTTTTCGACTTTTTTTATTTTTAGCCTTTTTGAAGTTTCTGTGGGTTTTTCCCCCAAATTTGGTTCAACATTTTTGTCACTTTTTGTTTTTTACATTTTTGTCTTTTTTTTTTTTTACATTTTTGTCTTATTTATTTTTTATACATTTTTATCTTTTCTTTTTTTTTACATTTTTGTCTTTTTTTTTTTTTTTTTACTATTCTGTCACTTTTTTTTATACATTTTTATCGTTTTTTACATTTTTGTCTTTTTTTTTACATTATCTTTACATTTTTGTCACTTTCTTGACAAATGTCACTAT
>NC_135866.1:30541195-30548695 GCF_031162955.1 Sander vitreus
ATAAAACGACAAAAATGCCCAAAAAGTGCACAAAATGTTTGTGTGACGTCCTGTTGTGTTCTTTAACCCTCCAACAAGTAGACTTGATATTTCACTGGTCTTGTTTTCTGTCAGATCGTTTATAGATCTCGACAAAATGCCACAAAAGTGTCATAAGTGTCTGTTTTTCGTGCTTTTTTATCGCCTTTCTTAAAGTTTTTTTTCGGACAGTTATTTTCGACATTTCCGTCGCCTTTTTCGAGTTGTTTTTGTGCGTTTTTATTCTGTTTTTGTTTTTTCAAGTTTTTTTTGTTGTTGTAAATATTCTTTTCACCATTTCACTACGGGCCACACGGGGAAAAAAGCCAATCAGGGGCCAGGCATGTATTGACATGCTTTGATTTCATTAACAAAGTCAAATATGCCAAGAATGTCGGAAAAAGGGACAAAAACATGGGAAATAATTTACAGAAACATTGAGAAAAAAGAGCCCCAGAAATGTCAGACAAAAACATCAAAAGTAGCATCACATTTTTTGAAAAGAAAAAGCCTAAAACATTGAATAAAGCCCCAGAAATGTCGGCAATAGCTTCAAATAAAAACACACCAAGAATGTCGGAAAAAGCAACAAAAACTAGGCAGGCAAAAATGGATCCTGTACCTAAATGTCATTAATCACCATCACCAAACCCACCAGACTCCATGTAAATAATCAGGACTTTTAGCATGTATAGAGCCAGCATATTTCCACCAGACTCCATGTAAATAATCAGGACTTTTAGAGTGTATAGAGCCAGCATATTTCAACATATGAATGGATGAATTAAGGGTTTATTTCACATGTCAAACTCGAGGCCCGCGAGCCAAATCTGGCCCCTCGCAAACCTTGATCTGGCCCGTGGGCCTTCAGTTTGACACGTGAAATAAACCCTTAATTCACCCATTTACATGTGGAAATATGCTGGCTCTATACATGCTAAAAGTCCTGATTATTTACATGGAGTCTGGTGGAGATATGCTGGCTCTATACACGCTAAAAGTCCTGATTATTTACATGGAGTCTGGTGGAGATATGCTGGCTCTATACACGCTAAAAGTCCTGATTATTTACATGGAGTCTGGTGTAGTTTGGTGATGGTGATTTCGGGGCTGTTTCATGTTAAACTAAAAGGATCTTCCTCTTTAACTAAAAGGTCTATCTCTGTAGGGATCCTTTCATAATGTTGTCAGACACTTAGAATAATAATCTGAGTCTGTCAGCAGCAACAACAGAACTTTTAGTGGACGCAGACTGATGCTGAACATTGTCTATTAACGTTACATTACTCAATTACCCAGTTATCCATTTAAGGCCTTTTTATGCTTCTGCGTAGAATCGACGGCGTACCCTCGCAGACACCTCTCCGTCTACGCCGTAGCCTGACGTGCACCTCTTGAAAAATGTACCTACATGTGGCAGCGACGCACCCTGCCCAGCCATGGATCGGTGGCGTTGCATTCCCCCCCCCTTGCGGTCAACAGAAAATGCAAAAACCCAAGCTCACCCCCTCTCTAGCCTCCTCCATGCAGGTGTCCAGGTGTATAAATACTGTTGTGAGACCAACAACCCATGACGTCCTACGTTACGTCATAGGTGAAAACTATAAACCATAAACATAATATACATGGCTCCTATATTGACTCTGGAGTCAGTACTCACTCTGAAGCTAATCACAGTCACTCTCTCACTTCTCCTTCGCTCTACCACACACACACACGCATGCATACACATGCAACAACATCAGGCCCTTACGTAGGCTACAGAGAAAGCTCTGCGTGGAGCCTCCGCAGGACCATTAAACGGCCTTTACACGCACAAAAATGGGAAAATCCAGTTAAAAAAATGGCAAAGTTGCCCTTTAATTTCACTGCTTTTGAAGAATACTTGACCGTGTTTCCTAAATGAAACGTGTTATAACAGATTAGTGTTTGTGTTGCTGCAAATAAGAAAGAAACAAATACAATTTAAAGGAGTAACTGTTAAAACAGACTGAATGAAATCTAGAAGAATAAGACTGAAGACAATATTAGAGACAACAACGTTAGGACTGGATATACACGTTTTTATAATAGTGTGGGGTTTCATTCTGACAGGTCTATCTCTGTAGGGATCCTTTCTATAATGTTGTCAGACTCTGATACATTTTCCTACATTTCCTCGCCCTTTAGATGAGTATCGATGGGTCTGTTTGGATGTGAAAAACATCTGTGAGTCACGGGGATCAGTGTTTGTTTTTTTAGTTCTTGGATCAGCCGGTCGAAGCTGCAGTACACGTCCGTAAGCGTCTCGCTGAGTAAAGCCTCCAACTAAATATAATCACTGCTGAGTCACGGTGTGTAGCAGCGAGTATTTCTGTCCAGACGGACAACACCAACAACACGCATGCTCTGATCTGTTGTTGCTGCAGCTAAATGATCCGCCCTGTCTCCTCTTCAACATTCACTCGATGAGTGAAAAGCCGTGTTTGAACTCACATTAAAGGTCCCATGACATGCTGCTTTTTGGATGCTTTTATATAGACCTTAGTGGTCCCCTAATACTGTATCTGAAGTCTCTTTTATATAGACCTTAGTGGTCCCCTAATACTGTATCTGAAGTCTCTTTTATATAGACCTTAGTGGTCCCCTAATACTGTATCTGAAGTCTTTTATATAGACCTTAGTGGTCCCCTAATACTGTATCTGAAGTCTCTTTATATAGACCTTAGTGGTCCCCTAATACTGTATCTGAAGTCTCTTTTATATAGACCTTAGTGGTCCCCTAATACTGTATCTGAAGTCTCTTTATATAGACCTTAGTGGTCCCCTTATACTGTATCTGAAGTCTCTTTTATATAGACCTTAGTGGTCCCCTAATACTGTATCTGAAGTCTCTTTTATATAGACCTTAGTGGTCCCCTAATACTGTATCTGAAGTCTCTTTATATAGACCTTAGTGGTCCCCTAATACTGTATCTGAAGTCTCTTTTATATAGACCTTAGTGGTCCCTAATACTGTATCTGAAGTCTCTTTTATATAGACCTTAGTGGTCCCTAATACTGTATCTGAAGTCTCTTTTATATAGACCTTAGTGGTCCCTAATACTGTATCTGAAGTCTTTTATATAGACCTTAGTGGTCCCCTAATACTGTATCTGAAGTCTCTTTTATATAGACCTTAGTGGTCCCCTAATACTGTATCTGAAGTCTCTTTTATAGAGCCAGTCCCACATTGAGCTTTCCTTAGGATGTGCCATTTCTGTGTCTGTTGCTTTAAATGCTATTGAGGAGTAGCAAGGTGTCGCCAAAAGTGACAAAAACTTCAGAAAAAGCGACAAAACAGTGAAAAAGCTAAAAAAAAAAACTAAGTGGGCCCAATACTTGTGAACCTAAAGTGATATGCGGGCCTTGAGTTTGACACATGCACGTATTGCACACAATGACATAATGCATAACCCAAATAGCCTACATATAGCACAAATGACACATTTCCACATAACATATGAAGTACACGTGACATTGAACAATCCAGCAGCCCATGTGTTGCACCACTAACATATTGCATAACCCCAATAACCTACTTATTACACAGTGACATTGCACAACACAGCCAGCCTACATGTTGGTGTTGATAAGCTTAATGAACATAGGCACACATGAGTGTTTATATCGGTTTAGCCTGCATTTAGGAACCCTGAATCTTCTACCGGAGGGTAATTGTCTTCTATCATTCATGCTTTTGTGTCAAACTCGAGGCCTGCGGGGCCAAATCTGGCCCCTCGCAGATTGTAATCCGGCCCGGATATTAATTTAGGTTCACGGCACATTTTTGCCTGCTTAGTTTGTGTCACATTTTCTAGCTTTTGCAGATATTTTTTTAATACAGTTTGGTTTTTCGGTACGTAGGAAAGCTGCAACGCTGCTTCTGTCGCCGCATGTTCGACTCCCATCACACACAACGTCGCTGTTCTCCAGATTTCTCAGGTTTTTTCTCTCGGAAAGCAACTGTAATCAGGTTGTTTTTGGGCTCTTTCCCACCTTTATTTGACAGGACAGCTAGGTGAGAAAGGGGAGAGAGAGAGAGAGGGGGAGAGATGCAGGGAATCGTCACAGGTCGGACTCGAACCCTGGACCTCTGCGTTGAGGCATAAGCCTCTCAGTACATGTGCGCCTGCTCTACCGCTGAACCAACCCGGCCACGTTTTTATTTCTTTTTTACTCCCTGTGAAGGAGGAACTGTTACAGTTCTGTTTCTCCGTGGGTTAGGAAGCTTATTTTGCAGCTGAATGCTTGTGTGCAGTTCATAAACGGATTACATCGTGTGTGTTTCACTCCCCCGAGAGGTTTCCTCATCATGTCATCAATAAAAGATGACCGTAATATGACTCTTCATGTCACGGCGGCTGTAGGGAACTACAACATCAAACATCCGTTCCTCTTTTTCATCCACATAAATACTTTTATTTGACTTAACAAAAGTGTATTAACACATCCCGCTCGTCATTTGTCGATGCACCACTTTTCCTCGTAGCCTCGTAGCATCTGTATACTGCGGCCGCATCGTTCTCATACGCTGTCTCTCTCTCTCATCCTCACCGCTGATAATATGTAATGATATCCCAACACTGGTAAACATCTTCTAGTAGAAACCCAAAACACAAATATGAACATGGAAAATGAGCCTGATATGGGACCTTTAACTTAAACATTAACAGGGTGCATTATATAAAATATCAGAGGGGGTCTGAGTCACCAAAAGGTTTGAAACCGACGGACGGGTGGAGTGTTTACCACAGGTACCTCAAAGTCACCCGGAGCATTTCACCAAAAGGAAGCTCTGTTAAACCGGCTTACAGTAGCTTTGGCTTTCCAGTTACTGGGCTCAGACAGCCTGCCAGACGCTGCTCTGGGTCAGGTTGTAGTCCGGCGCTAACATCTCCAGATTAAGGCGCGCCACGGTTACCTGATTGAGATTCACAAGGTCCCCCCGGTCAGGGATATTTCAGTCCCAGTCCCAGTTTATCTTGGATACGAAAGAGATTATTAGAGAGAGAGTCTCGCTTTGCAAGACCTTCCTCCACAGCGCTGCAGAGGAAGGTCTGGCTAGTCCACACAGGACCATGCCTATGGTCCCACATTGCTAAGATTCTTTTCAAAATGAGTCCCTATGTTCCCACATTTCCTATAGGTTGTTGTTGTTCCCATAGGGCTGTGGGAACATAGGGCTGTGGGACCATTGGGCTGTGGGACCATTGGGCTGTGGGACCATAGGGCTGTGGGACCATTGGGCTGTGGGACCATTGGGCTGCGGGACCATTGGGCTGTGGGACCATTGGGCTGTGGGACCATTGGGCTGTGGGACCATTGGGCTGTGGGACCATTGGGCTGCGGGAACATTGGGCTGCGGGACCATAGGGCTGTGGGACCATTGGGCTGTGGGAACATTGGGCTGTGGGACCATTGGGCTGTGGGAACATTGGGCTGTGGGACCATTGGGCTGCGGGACCATTGGGCTGTGGGAACATTGGGCTGTGGGAACATTGGGCTGCGGGACCATTGGGCTGTGGGAACATTGGGCTGTGGGAACATTGGGCTGTGGGACCATAGGGCTGTGGGACCATTGGGCTGTGGGAACATTGGGCTGTGGGAACATAGGGCTGACCCCCTCCGGATTAGGGCTTTGGTATCGATTTGATTCATGTATGGATTCGGTCAGGGATATTTCAGTCCCAGTCCCAGTCCCAGTTTATCTTGGATATTATGGGAAAGTGTCCCAAATTCCCCATACAATGTCCTTAATTATGAACCCGCTAAACCACTTGTGCTACCCTAACCTTACCCTGTCTCAAATAAGACCCTCATCATTTGGGACACTCAGTTTTTGGAAAATAATTTGGGACACTAAACTGAACATAAGCCATGAAAGAGCTTATTAGAGAGTGAGAGAGGTTCTCACGTTGCCAGACCTTCCTCCACAGCGCTGCGGAGGAAGGTCTGGCTAGTCCACACAGCATTTTACTGAACAAGGGTCGCACATTTTTGACGTTACTGCCGCTGAGAATGGATTTGATTTTGTGCGTAAAGACCTTTTAATGCTGTAAAGTATCAGTGAAACACACTTGTGTGGAATCAGCCTTGGTGGTCGGTGCAAACATGAACACGCAAACAAACACATTGAGCATGAATGTGACTGAAACAAGAAATACAGAAACAAACTAGCTGTCTAACTTCAGAAAAAATAGAGGCCGAGATTTGAGATTTTGAGGCCACGTGACCCTCATCATATTTGTTTGTCCCCCTCTTCTTCCTCCTCCTCCTCCTCCTCCTCCTTCACAGGGTTACAGCACAAAAAAGATAAGATGGCTGCCGGGTTATTTATAGCCCGAGCTGTGAGCAGAGAGGCTGCACTGCAACCTAAAATCTGCAGAGGGAGGGGAGGACGGGGGAGGGAGGGGAGGACGGGGGAGGGAGGGGAGGACGGGGGAGGGGAAGCAGGAGGGTGTTGGACGCCATTGTGTCAGCGACACAAAGCCAAGCTGCCTGCCGTCCATGTTGCGAGAGGCTGCTGTTCTTCTACATAAGAAAGAGGAAGGAGGAGGAGGAGGCGGAGGCGGAGGCCGGGGGGAGGGCGGGCGCACGTTTAAATCTCAGAGGGGAGGAGGGGAGGAAAGGGGGAGGATGGGGGTGGGATTATGCTACAGGCCGGTAAATGGCAGGTTTTAAAAAAACTAAAAAGGAGAGAAAGCGGGGGCTGGGAGACGGAGGAAGCACGGGATTGGCTGACGCTTCCTCCTCCTCCTCACACCTCACACCAAAAGCTTGTCAGCCGGCCAATCAGGGGCCTTCGCAGCGTTTGAAAGATGCCAGAGAGAAAATACAGAAGAGGAGGAGGAGGAGGAGGAGGGAGGGTTTTAAAGGAGGGCAACACAAACATTTAAAAAAAAAAGAGGAGTCAGAGATGATGAATGTGCAGCGGCTTGCAGTTTGTAAAGACAGATTATTTTTTGGGGTTTTTTGTACGCAGGATAGCTGCAACGCGGCTTATTTGCAGCGCCGAGCGCCGGCATCACCGTGTGTTCGACTCCCATCACACACAACGTCACTGTTCTCTCGGAAAGCAACTGTAATCAGGTTGTTTTTGGGCTCTTTCCCACCTTTATTTGACAGGACAGCTAGGTGAGAAAGGGGAGAGAGAGAGAGAGAGGGGAGAGATGCAGGGAATCGTCACAGGTCGGACTCGAACCCTGGACCTCTGCGTTGAGGCATAAGCCTCTCAGTACATGTGCGCCTGCTCTACCGCTGAACCAACCCGGCCACGTTTTTATTTCTTTTTTACTCCCTGTGAAGGAGGAACTGTTACAGTTCTGTTTCTCCGTGGGTTAGGAAGCTTATTTTGCAGCTGAATGCTTGTGTGCAGTTCATAAACGGATTACATCGTGTGTGTTTCACTCCCCCGAGAGGTTTCCTCATCATGTCATCAATAAAAGATGACCGTAATATGAC
>NC_135866.1:30553695-30561195 GCF_031162955.1 Sander vitreus
CTCTCGTAAGTTTTCTCTGAAACCGCCCCCCCACGAAACCGATCTCAGCTCAAACCACCGGCTTCACCTTTAAAAAAAAACCATCTCAGGCCCCGAAAATATCAGTTTTTCTGTCTGAGTCACACAAGTTTTACCACATAGAGAGGCAACGTCTTTCATTGTCTTTGTCACTTGTCATTGTCATTATTTTTTGGGGGGGCGCCCGGGTAGCTCAGTTGGTAGAGCAGGCGCCCATATATAGAGGTTTACTCCTCAACACAGCAGGCTTGGGTTCGAGTCCGACCTGCGGCCCTTTGCTGCATGTGTCTCCCCTCTCTCCCCTCTCATGTCTTCAGCTGTCCTGTCAAAATAAAGGCTTATTAAGATTATTTTTTGGGGCTTTTCTACCTTTAATCGATAGGACAGCTAGGTGAGAAAGGGGAGGGAAGACATGCAGGAAATCATCACAGGTCGGACTCAAACCCTGGACCTTTGCGTCGAGGCATCCGATATCTGATAAGCCTCTCAGTATATGTGCGCCTGCTCTACCCACTGAGCCAACCCGGCCACAGGTACAAAAAAGTCCCATATATCTTAGCAGAAAGATGAAAAATGACGCGTTTACTTCACACAAGAGCAGCCATTTCCCCTGTTGACGTGAACGTTATGAAGTGACGTAATTACGCGACGTGAACATCATCGTAAAGCTGCAGACCCCGCGATGAAGCCGCGATGAAACCGCAGTTTTTGGAAGTTCCCGCCATTTCATCTCATAACATCGCGTAAATATCCCGCATATTCCATCACATTTTATAAGAAAACGTGACGCGTAATCAAGGATTTTAGCCCAAAACAATCACAAACAAACTCTTTCTGGAAGGACTGAAATATAATGTAAGTGCTAGTGTTACTTAAAAAAGAATAAATAGAAACATATGGCAGCATTAGCAGCATACATAAACACACAGTCATTGCATAAATAGTATGAACATACATCTACAGACATGCATATGTTCTGTCATTGCATTGATCCATTTTCTTCGTTAGTTGGGACCTTGTTTCTGTAAAAATCTGTCTGGTAGTGAACAGAGAGACTAATGGCGTTTTTCCATTACATGGTACCTGCTCTACTTGCCTCGCCTCTACGCACTGTGCGTCCGTTTCCCGTTGCAGATGTTAGTACCGCCTCAGCGTGGCTGGTCGTTATATGCCGTCTCGACGCAAACACCATCGCACAAGTATAAACATCGGGCCACTTGAGCTTGTTTGTCGCCATAGCCACGTACACACACACATGGCCGTCTCGACGCAAACACCATCGCACAAGTATAAACATCAGGCCACTTGAGCTTGTTTTCCAGTTCTGTGGAGGCTCCACGCAGAGCTTTCTCCGTAGCCTATGTAAGTGGCCTGATGTTTATACTTGTGAGCTGGTGCGTGCGTCGAGCCGGCCACGTGTGTGTGCACGTGGCTATGGCAGGTACCAGGTACTTTTTTTCGTAATGGAAAACCAAAAAAGGCGAGTAGAGTCGAGGCGAGCAGGTACCGCGTAGTGGAAAAGCGCCATAATAATGTATTGGTCCCGTTTGGATTGAGCCATGAATGATGTTTGTCAGTTTTTAAGCTAATTCAGCGAGTGAAGAAGGTCTCAGTTTGTGGTAGGTTTGTCGTGGTATCACTTAGTTTAGTGGGCAAAGAGAAGTGTCAGTTTGTGGTAAAACTGTTCAAGTATCAGCCTGTCAAAATGTGTAAAGACTCGTCAGCCCAAAGTGACGTCTCTCTGAAGCTACGATGTGTGTTTGGTACCAGGATGTAACGTTAGTGTGTCTGTCTGTCTGTCTGTGTGGTACCAGGATGTAACGTTCCCTCATCTTCCCTTCTGATAGAAAGAACCTAGTTCCTACTTGAATAAAACACATCAGGTCAGGTAACGTGACATGTGTTGTAGAACAGAGCTAAGCTAGCTAGGTGACGTATATATTGTGGGAGACAAGAGATGTTCACTGAGCAGTTTCACACTAAACTAAGTGGTACTACGACAAACAGACCTTCACGTTATAAATCATCTTTTAATGTGTGTAATTCATGGCTCAATTCAGACGGGAACCAAACATTAGGCTATTTGTCTCTCCCTTTTACTACCAGGCGTATTTTTACTAAAATAAGACACAAACGGAGACCTGCGAGACGAGGACGCACGTCTTATCTGTTAGGTAGCTTACCTTTCAGTAACAGTTCTGTCTGTTTCTCTGTCTGTCTCTCTTACAGACCTTTCAGTAACAGTTCCATCTCGCTGTTGCTCCAAGATAATACATCCCTGCTCTTACTTTTCACCGTTGTTCTCTGAAGTATTTCCTCTATTTTCAACTCATGCATTCATGATTTTCAACCGTCGGCCAAAACTCTTGTTTGGACGGAGATCGTTATTGTCTCAAAATGCCGCTTAAAAATGAAAACGTAGTAGTGTAGATGAAGATGTAGCCTTAGCTGACTGCTAAGGTCAGGATTAAATATGTACAGCACTGTGTTGAACCTCTGTTCAGAGGTCACAGACAGACAGACAGACAGACAGACAGCTGCTAAATAAAGAACCAAAGGTCAGGGGAGATCTGAAGGTTAAATGTTTGTTTTTTTACCTGAAGGACTTTAGGACCCAGAGGAAACAGTCTGCTGTGTTATGAGACCTGGGAGGAAATACATCTCAAATTACCTCCCCCCACAACCAACCGTGTGTGTGTGTGTGTGTGTGTGTGTGTGTGTGTGATATTGATTGATAAGCTTGGCGAGGTCGAGCTGCAGCTGCATTTTGCTCCTCTCATGAACTCATCGTGTTAAGACAGGACACACGTTTGTGCTAAATTAGATTCAAACTAATCTTAATGATTCTGCTGACTTTCTGACCTTTTTTTTTATCTATTTTACACAGATAAACACAAGAAGCACCGGACACAATCTAAAGCGTAGGCCGTGAGACTAAGATTGCGGCATCTCTATGAGATTATCCGCTCGGTTTCTACACGGCTACGTTTTGAGACCGAAACCATCTTAGCGGCGGCGTTTTCCAAATGTCCCCGTTTAAAGGCCCTGACACACCAACCCCGACGGCTGACCGTCGGCAGAAAAGCCAGTCGGACTGATCAGTCTCCCCGAGTTGGTCCACAAAGTGCCTCAGAACACACCGAGGAGACGCCAAGTTGAGCGTACGTTCTGCACGAGACGTAATACAAACGATAATGGCGGCTTGTTCGAAAAACGATCTCGTATTTTACGAAAATAGTTCACCGAAACGTGTTTCTGAAAACATTTTAAGAGAGAAATAAGCCGTGCAGTTGCTGAATCTGTCTTCATTTCACATCAACAAAAGGTCAGTTTAAAAGATTCAGATTTTGAGAGACTAGTCACGCTCATCCCGCTCGCCATTTCCAGGTTAACGCACCAATCAGATGGGTCATTGAGTCCGACTGCCCGCCCTCCGACCCAGCAAGTCAGATCGGCCCAAATGAAGGACGACGGCACGGGACACACCGAACAGACTCGAGTCACTGACCTCACCAGACTGTCCGACGGCCGATTATCAGGTTGGTGTGTCAGCGCCTTTAGGGCCTCGGAAACGCCAAAGTATCGTGGACGCCAGGCGTAAACGTAGCAAAAGATATTTAGCTTATAGACAGGGCAGTCGGGACTCGTCAGCCTCTCAAAATCTGACGAAAATCTGTTAATCTGACCTTTGTTGATCTGAAATGAAGACAGATTCAGCAACTGCAATCCAAAATCCGGAAGCAGCAGCCAGACCCACGTGACGCGTTCGTCCAATCAGCTGCCGGTTTTCATTTTTGGGCGACAATACAGATTAGCGCCGCCTGCTGGTATGGAGACATATTACGTCTGGTCTCTTCGGTGAGTTCTGAGGCACTTTTGGGACCAACTTGGGGAGACTGATCACTCCAACTGGCTTTTCTGCCGACGGTCGGCCGTCTGGTTGGTCTGTAAAACTTTAGGATATGTTTTGTCAATAATATGTGTAGAGGCTTTAAAGTGCCCATATTATGAAAAAAAAATCCCTTTTTCTGGGATTTGGGGAGTTATTTTGTGTCTCTGTTGCTTCCACACACATACAGACTTAGAAAAACAACCCTCCATGCTGTTCTGAGTGAGATACGGTTTCTGAATGTGTCCTGTCTTCAGTCTCTGGGTCAGCTGGTCAACATCTGCACGGCTTTCTACGTCACTAGCCGAGACGAGGGGGTCTAGGGGGCTAACCGTTAGCATGCTAGCTCGTTCTCAATGGCAAAACACTGCTACAACACACACTAGTTCACCCTAATCTCCAAAAGAACTACTTCCATGTCCCTGTTCTGCAGGTATTCAACACAAAGGTGGAAGTGTTCCCTCGTTTAGAAGTCGTCTCCCAGCTAATCCTGCCTTGTTCTACTGAAGTTGGAGAAACAGCTAGCTAGCTCATGTAGTCCTTACCTAGCTACTGAGCGTGTAGTCCTTACCTAGCTACTGAGCGTGTAGTCCTTACCTAGCTACTGAGCATGTAGTCCTTACCTAGCTACTGAGCATGTAGTCCTTACCTAGCTACTGAGCATGTAGTCCTTACCTAGCTACTGAGCATGTAGTCCTTACCTAGCTACTGAGCATGTAGTCCTTACCTAGCTACTGATCATGTAGTCCTTACCTAGCTACTGAGCGTGTAGTCCTTACCTAGCTACTGAGCGTGTAGTCCTTACCTAGCTACTGATCATGTAGTCCTTACCTAGCTACTGAGCATGTGCGACGTGTGTGAGAGGTCTCACTCTGTAGCTAAAACAGAGACCTGAACACAGGGTGAAAAGAGGAGCTGCAGCAATGAGCAGTACAACAAAAATATGAAACCATGTAAACCTGTTCTGGTACAACCTCAAAATACAGTTATGAACCTGAAAATGAGCAGAATATGAGCACTTTAAAATAATGGCTGGCCATCGTCTCTGCTCTTCCTGACTGTCTGAGAAAACCATCTGGCCTGATAAGTTGGAAAAAGGGAGTACCAGAATACCGGGAAAATAATTAAGCTGAATAAGAAGACTCTGAGACCAAGAAGAGCAGACAAACAATGAAGCTGTGTGTAAAATGGGTTATGCAGGAAGGAAGACGTAAGATATGACCTTGGCTCTCACCGCTCTGTGCCTGGAGAAAGATAAGACTTGCAGTAATATGAACGGTTATAAAACTATTTGTAGTAGTATATACATTTGATAAACAGAATTTTAAGTGACCTTTGCAATAACGATGCATAAGGAACCAAGAGGGTACCATGAGTTAGCCAGACATCAGTGGTGATGGTGCAGTGGATATGATACATTCCTTTGGTGCAGGAGATCTGGGGTTCAATTCCCACTGATACATAAACCAATGTGTCCCTGAGCATAGACTGATCTCATGAAGTGGTGTATGTATGAGACGCCAATCCGTATTCCATTTTGGTGTTATCAAGACGCATAATCATGTTTATCAACGCTGTTTGGCCTCCATTGACCTACATTACATTTGAATTATCGCCATAGCGAGTAGTACGAAAGGACGGAAGTCTAAAGCCTTTCCCAATGTGCCACACACCACGTGGCTGCCACGTATGTGTATGTGCATGTTTACATCCGCTGTTTACAGCATAGATATACACGTGGAGAGCTCAAAATGCGTACAGATAACACGCCATTTGGCTTTAGGAAAGTGGCATGTATGTTGACGCAAAGTCTGTCACGGTAAGTCAGGAAAGACTTGGCTTGGACCCAAATGCAGTTAGAGGTAATTTATTTAAACAAAAAGAGTCTTACACAAAATGTCCTCAGGGAGGTAGCCAGGCAGGAACAAACGAAACACAGAATCCACAACAGCACTGAGAACACATCCAACAGGAAACACGGCAAACAGAATGAACAATGATCCAACAAGAACAAACACAGAACAGGAACTAAATACACCAGGTAATGAACACTACCAAGGGACAGGTGATACAACAGGTGGAACAAATCAGGGTGGGGCAGAACAATCAAAAAGGCGGGAAACAAACAAAGACAGGAAGTAAGCTAGACAAGACAAGGGAGACAAGACAGACTACAAAATAAAACAGGAAACAGAACATAACAGAAAAACAAGACTACCACAATAAGACGGAACAATACCAAAACCCTGACAAAGTCATGATGCCATGTTTCTGAACGAGACACTTAACCCCTAGTTGCTCCAGAGGCGTGTTACCTCTGACATATATAGTAATTGGAAGTCGCTTTGGATAGAAGCATCAGCTAAATGACATGTAATGTAATGTAATGTAAAGTAATGTCGCCTTGGATTAGGGTGGCACCAAGACCTGGGTCTTGGGTGCAGCTGTCGCTAGGGACCTGCTACATCCTGCTACGCTCTGCGATTCCCTGCAGTGTCCAGCTGCGTCCTGCTGCGTCCTACCGCGTCCACCCGTGCCGTGCTGTGCCACATTACACCCCGTAACGCCCGGCTGTGCCCTACTATGACATGAACTACTACGACTACCATTGTAGTCACTGTTCCATTATCTTTATTGTGACTATTACTGCCACTGTTCATCACACCCCCAACCGGCGCCGTCAGACACCGCCCACCAAGGGTCTGGGTCTGTCCGAGGTTTCTTCCCGAAAGGGAGTTTTTCCTCGCCACTGTCGCAATAGCTAGCGCTAATGCTCACTCTTGAGGGAATTATTGTAATTGTTGGGGCTTTGTAAGTTATAGAGTGTGGTCTAGTCTTACTCTAGAGTATCGACTCTAAGTTTTTCCGAAGAAAGAAACTAAGACTTATAGTGACGGCTATATTTTCAAATAAAGAACTTTTCCACGGCAAGATGGGTGGCAAAATAAATAAATAAATAAATATATATTTATATGATATATTTTACTGCTGTCAAACGATTAAAATATCCACGATTAATCGCATTAATGTCATAGTTAACTCGCAATTAATCGCCCATTTTTATCTATTCTAAATGTCTAAAGTAGCCACCCGTTGAGCTATGGCTGCAGTAAGTTTGTTCTTAGTTGTGGTATCCATGTGCTTCTGCCTGAAGTCATCCATTGTCGCCTGCTTTGATGAGGGAGTGAAGAATTGGCCATCAGCTGTGTGCTTGGCCATCAGCTGTATGCTTGGCCATCAGCCGTGCGCTCGGCCATCAGCCGTGCGCTCGGCCATCAGCCGTGCGCTCGGCCATCAGCCGTGCGCTCGGCCATCAGCTGTGCGCTTGGCCATCAGCCGTATGCTCGGCCATCAGCCGTGCGCTTGGCCATCAGCCGTATGCTTGGCCATCAGCCGTGTGCTTGGCCATCAGCTGTGTGCTCGGCCATCAGCTGTGTGCTTGGCCATCAGCCGTGCGCTTGGCCATCAGCTGTATGCTTGGCCATCAGCCGTGCGCTTGGCCATCAGCTGTATGCTCGGCCATCAGCTGTGCGCTTGGCCGTCAGCTGTGTGCTTGGCCATCAGCCGTGTGCTTGGCCATCAGCGGTGTGCTT
>NC_135866.1:30571195-30583193 GCF_031162955.1 Sander vitreus
AATGTTCCCACAATCCAATGGTCCCACAGCCCAATGTTCCCACAATCCAATGGTCCCACAGCCCAATGTTCCCACAGCCCAATGTTCCCACAGCCCTATGTTCCCACAGCCCAATGTTCCCACAGTCCAATGGTCCCACAGCCCTATGTTCCCACAGCCCAATGTTCCCACAGCCCTATGTTCCCACAGCCCTATGTTCCCACAGCCCTATGGTCCCACAGCCCTATGTTCCCACAGCCCTATGGTCCCACAGCCCAATGGTCCCACAGCCCTATGGTCCCACAGCCCTATGTTCCCACAGCCCAATGGTCCCACAGCCCAATGGTCCCACAGCCTTATGTTCCCACATTTCTGGGATATTTTCAAAATTAGGTCTTGTGTTCCTACATTTCCCTTCACTTTAAGCACTATCCTCCCACAACATTTTTTAGGGTTAGCGTTAGGGGTTAGGGGGATAAAATCTGAAATCTGAGCTCTTAGAAATGTGGGAACATAGGCACGCTCCCATATAAAGACGTGATATCTTTTAAATATGGAGATATTGTGGGAGATGTTCATGGTGGACGTGTTTCTACACAACTAGTCGGATGCAGTCCTCAATTTCACACACGTACCCCTAGGGGTACTCTGGAGGGCTGCAGGGGGTACGTGTCCCCATAAGGGTACTTTGGAGGACTGCAGGGGGTACGTGTCCCCCTAGGGGTACTTTGGAGGACTGCAGGGGGTACGTGTCCCCCTAGGGGTACTTTGGAGGACTGCAGGGGGTACGTGTCCCCCTAGGGGTACTTTGGAGGACTGCAGGGGGTACGTGTCCCCATAAGGGTACTCTGGAGGACTGCAGGGGGTACGTGACATTTTTTGCTAAATGTTTTTCCGTTCCAAGGTCTTTTTTTCAAAGTTTTTGTCTCTTATTTGAATTTTTTGTCACTTGTGAAGCCTTTCTTCTTTCTACTGTGTTGTTTTTCTAAGTATTTATTACTATTTTCGACCTATTCTTGCCTTCCTTCCTTCTTTCTACCGTCTTTTTCCAAGTTTTTGTCTCCTTTTTCCATCAGTATTTAAATGTTTTCCAGGTCGAAGGCTGTTGTTTAGTAAATCTATCGCTGTATTGTTGCTCTTTATATAGACTATTCACGCTGGTTAGGGGGTACATGGCTCAAAAACACTGTTCAAAGGGGAAACATTGCAAAAAGCTTTAGAACCACTGGTGTAGAGAGCTGGATCTCTGCGGCCTTCAGGATGATAAATGACTTCACGTCACCAACACTGACTCCAGATCCGGTCCTGAGCTGCGGCTCCGCTCCAGGCTTTCCGTCTCCCCCTGCTCAGCCTCGCTGCTTCGCCCCGGCCGGCCGCCATTTCAGGATCTGCAGAGGCCTTTTTCTGTCATGGAAGAACAAAAGCAGCTCTGTCTTTGTCTGCAGCTTCAACATTCACACGGCAAGCGTTTACACTTACAGACGTGAAGCCACTCTCGATACTAAATGAACCACTTAGCGCACGCCGAGAGGCGACGCAGGGCTTTACATTTTAAACTTTAAAGTCTAAAGGTCAACTGGAAACACACACACACACACACACACACACACACACACACACACACACACACACAGAGGGAGCATGTTTCTGTGTGTCTGCGTCACGTACAAGATTGAAAAGAAATCTTCTAAACCTGAAACTGTCCATGAAGACACTTTTTTTAATCACGTTTCAGACTTTTATTCTGAAATATTAAACCCATTTTAGTTTATTTAGCGTCAAAATATTCACTCAAGAAGGTTTAAAGTGTCTGTTATTCGACTGAAAGCATCTTTAGTATCCCTGCACAGACTCACGGTTTGGGTTTATGATGATGTTTTAGGATATTTAGTTCACATTTCTTGCATATCTGATCATTTAATCGCTTTTAGCAGAAAACTCTTCTTTTCTTGGCTGAAATAATCCGAAAACATCCCTCACTGCAGTGGAGTTTAACATGCTTTTACGGCCATTTAGGGGATCTCTTTACATCTCTTCTCTTTGACAGCTTTACATTTTATAAATTCCTGTTTGGAGTTTATTTTGGGGGGTTTAAATCTAACATCCACTGAGGTTTTCTCAAACCTGAATCCAGCTCCTGAATCCATTTTACACCGGGGAGAAATGATGAAGAAAAGGGAAAAAAGGTCTTTACTTACTCATGCATACACACACACACACACACACACACACACACACACACACACACACACACACACACACACACACACACACACACACACACACACACACACACACACACACACACACACACACACACACACACACAAACACACACACACACACACACTCACACACCACACACAGAAACACACATAGACACACACATATAGACACACACACCACACACACACACACACACACACACACTCACACACCACACACAGAAACACACACACACACACACACACACACACACACACACACAGACACACACACACACACACACACACACAGACAGAAACAAACACACATAGACACACACACAGACACACACACACACACACACATACAGACACAAACACACACACACACACACACACACACACACACACACACACACACACACACACACACACACACACACACACACACACACACACACACACACACACATAAAGGCCATTGAGTATCAAAGGAGTGTTTGATGTCGGGAGTGTTAGGAGGGGGGGTGGGGGTTTAGGGGACAGACAGACGACAGAAGGAGAGGGGGGGGGGGGGTGTTAATGGTAAACAGCAAGAATACCAAACCTACTCTGTAACATTACACTGAATGCTAACACTGTACTTTAGCCCACACAGCATCTATTAGCAGAGAAACAGCAGAGGAAACCGCTCTGATGGCGCCCCCCGGAGGCTGCAGTGCTCATTACACACACACACGCTGACAAGAGTCAGCTATTCAGATACTTTACTGCAGTAAAAGTACTAATACCACACTGTAAAAATACTCTGTTACACTAACAGTCCTGCAGTGAAAATGTCTAATGAGAAAAATGTAGTAGAAAGTATTAAAAGTAAAGAACTTTTTTTTTTTAAAACTGTAAAATGAATCCCTCCCACCACAGTTTTTGTTGTACCAAACTTGCTCCAGTACATCTTCAGACTGTCCTCCACAGGACTTCCACCCAGGAGACCGGGGTTCATGTCCCGTGTGTCACTGAAACCTACATTTTCTAACCCCACCCACCATCTTTTCCTGACCCTAGCTGTCTCCACGCAAGCGCCTCTAAATATGAAGCCAAAGAGATCAACGCGAGTCCCGAGAGCCCCAAAAAGTGACGCTGAATATTTAAGTTTGAAATCTCGGTTGATAGTTAGACACTTAGGTTTCAAGGTTTAATGATAACTCTGATTTTTCTTCTTATAAGACTGTCCTGCCCCCCGAAAAATGCCCACTTAGGTCATTTGTTCAAGCAGCAGTTATATATATTTACGTTTCTAGTGGCGGCGCCCTCTAGTGGCCGTAGTAGTTCTGACGGGAGCGAAGCAGGAAGTAATGCTGCGTTCCAGGCAACCCGTAACTCATGTTTTCACAACCTTCTCCCCGTGAAAGTACCCTGGAACGGCAGTCAAACCTGTAACTTACTCCCCGTGAGCTCGTACCAGATGGTTGTACTCCCAGTTACAGTTTTTGACGTCACACACACATGAACAACAATGGCGACCCCTGTTGATGCTGTACAGACGCCGCTGATTAACGGTGAGAAATAGACATAAATAGGCAACGTAAAGTAATTCTGCACATTGCAATCATAACAATACACATACGATTGTGTACTACTACAGGTTATGTTTATTAAATGAAGCCCAAAATATGTCGCCGACTAGAAATCGCTAGTATCAGCTAACGCTAGCTAACATCAACGTTAGGTAGCTGCTAGCTAACGTTAGCTAGAAGGGTTTGTCGTGACTTTGCATGGAAGGCTACCAAGTCGTGAGTCGTGACTTGAAGTCGTAACTTACGGGCTAAATTGTGTCTTGAACGCAGCATAAGGTGAGGAAGTATAACAGCGCCAAATGTCCTGGTAAGGAGGCAGGTTGGGGGGGGAGGATGGGTCAAACAAACCCAGGAGACCGGTGTTCATGCCCCGTTTGAAAAGAAAAGGAAACAGAGAGTTTTGTATGTCACGTTCTGTGTCACGTGAACCCAAACCAACATGTTTTTATTAACTTAACTCAGTAGTTTTGGTGCCTAAACCTAACCAAACTACAGTCCTTCTAGGAAAATGTTGAGTTGAGTTTTTTTGTGATTGTTTTGGGCTAAACTCCTTGATTACGTGTCACGTTTTCTTAAAAAATGTGATGGAATATGCGGGATATTTCTGCGATGTTATGCGATGAAATAGCGGGAACTTGCAGAAACTGTGGTGTCATCGTGGCTTCATCGCGGGGTCTGCAGCTTTACGATGATGTTCACGTCGCGTAATTACATCACTTCATAACGTCGCTTCATAACGTTGCTTCATCACGTCACATCATAACGTCTCTTCATGACGTCGCTTCATAACATCACTTCATCACGTCACTTCATAACGCCACTTCATCACGTCACTTCATCACGTCGCTTCATCACGTCACTTCATAACGTCACTTCACAACGTCACTTCATCACGTCACTTCATCACGTCACTTCATCACGTCAATTCGCTTCATCACGTCGCTTCATGACGTCGCTTCATCACGTCGCTTCATAACGTCGCTTCATGACGTCGCTTCATCACGTCACATCATAACGTCTCTTCATGACGTCGCTTCATAACATCACTTCATCACGTCAATTCATCACGTCAATTCGCTTCATCACGTCGCTTCATGACGTCGCTTCATCACGTCACTTCATCACGTCATCACGTCACTTCATCACGTCACTTCATAACGTCACTTCATCACATCACCTCATAACGTCACCTCATCACGTCACCTCATCACGTCACTTCATCACGTCACTTCATCACGTCACTTCATCACGTCACTTCATCACGTCACTTCATCACGTCACTTCATCACTTCATCACGTCACTTCATAACCTCACTTCATCACTTCACTTTATCACGTCGCTTCATCACGTCACTTCATCACGTCACTTCATGACGTCACTTCATCACGTCGCTTCATCACGTCGCTTCATACCGTCACTTCATACCGTCACTTCATAACGTCACTTCATAACGTCACTTCATAACGTCACTTCATCACGTCACTTCATCACGTCACTTCATGACGTCACTTCATCACGTCACGTAATTACGTCACTTCATCACGTCACTTCATCACGTCACTTCATCACGTCACTTCATAACGTCGCTTCATCACGTCACTTCATAATGTCGCTTCATCACGTCACTTCATAATGTCGCTTCATACTTCATCACGTCGCTTCATCACGTCACTTCATAATGTCACTTCATCACGTCGCTTCATCACGTCGCTTCATCGTCACTTCATCACGTCACTTCATAACGTCAGCTTCATCACGTCGCTTCATCACGTCGCTTCATCACGTCGCTTCATAACGTCACTTCATCCCTTCATCACGTCGCTTCATCACGTCGCTTCATCACGTCACTTCATCACGTCGCTTCATCACGTCACTTCATCACGTCACTTCATCACTTCATCACGTCACTTCATCATGTCACTTCATCACGTCACTTCATCACGTCGCTTCATCACGTCGCTTCATCACGTCGCTTCATCACGTCGCTTCATCACGTCGCTTCATCACGTCGCTTCATCACGTCGCTTCATCACGTCGCTTCATCACGTCGCTTCATCACGTCACTTCATCACGTCACTTCATCACGTCACGTAATTACGTCGCTTCATCACGTCACTTCATCACGTCGCTTCATCACGTCGCTTCATCACGTCGCTTCATCACGTCGCTTCATCACGTCACTTCATAACGTCGCTTCATCGCGTCACTTCATCGCGTCACTTCATAACGTCACTTCATCACGTCACTTCATCACGTCACTTCATAGCGTCACTTCATCACGTCACTTCATCACGTCACTTGATTAACGTCACTTCATCACGTCGCTTCATCACGTCACTTCATAACGTCACTTCATAACGTCGCTTCATAACGTGACTTCATAACGTCACTTCATCACGTCACTTCATCACGTCACTTCACAACGTCACTTCATAACGTCACTTCATAGCGTCACTGCTTCATCACGTCATCCCGTCACTCACGCGTCACTTCATCGTCACTTCATCACGTCACTTCATCACGTCGCTTCATCACGTCACTTCATCACGTCGCTTCATCACGTCGCTTCATAACGTCGCTTCATCACGTCGCTTCATCACGTCGCTTCATCACGTCACTTCATCACGTCACTTCATAACGTCACTTCATAACATCACTTCATAGCGTCGCACTTCATCACGTCACTTCATAACGTCGCTTCATCACGTCGCTTCATCACGTCGCTTCATCACGTCGCTTGATAACGTCACTTCATCACGTCGCTTCATAGCGTCGACTTCATCACGTCACTTCATCGCGTCACTTCATGCGTCGCTTCATAACGTCACTTCATCACGTCACTTCGCTTCATCACGTCGCTTCATAACGTCACTTCATAACGTCACTTCATAACGTCACTTCATAACGTCACTTCATAACGTCACTTCGCTTCATCACGTCGCTTCATCACGTCGCTTCATCACGTCGCTTCATCACGTCTCTTCATAACGTCACGTCGCTTCATCACGTCGCTTCATCACGTCGCTTCATCACGTCTCTTCATAACGTCACATCGCTTCATCACGTCACTTCATAACGTCACTTCATCACGTCACTTCATCCCGTCGCCGCATCACGTCGCGTAACGCTTCATCACGTCGCTTCATAACGTCACTTCGCTTCATCACATCGCTTCATCACATCACTTCATAACTTCACTTCATAACTTCACTTCATAACGTCACTTCATAACGTCGCTTCATCACGTCGCTTCATACACGTCGCTTCATCACGTCGCTTCACTTAATCATCGCGTTTTTCTGGAGGGACTGAAACTGGGACCATTTCACAGTGTTAACGGCGTGTTTTTTTTTCACTAATGTTCCCCCGTTGAACAGTGTTTTTAAGCCATGTACCCCCTAACCAGCGTGAATAATGTTTGGTAGAAAAAACAAGTCTCTATAAAGAAGGAAGGAAGAATACAGCGATGTCAGCGATAGATTTACTAAACAACCAACAGCCAGGGGGACACGTACCCCCTGCAGTCCTCCAGAGTACCCCTAGGGGGACACGTACCCCCTGCAGTCCTCCAGAGGACCCCTAGTGGGACACGTACCCCCTGCAGTCCTCCAGAGTACCCCTAGGGGGACACGTACCCCCTGCAGTCCTCCAGAGGACCCCTAGTGGGACACGTACCCCCTGCAGTCCTCAAAAGTACCCCTAGGGGGACACGTACCCCCTGTAGTCCTCCAGAGTACCCCTAGGGGGACACGTACCCCCTGCAGTCCTCCAGATTACCCCTAGGGGGACACGTACCCCCATTTGAGAAACACTGGACTAGAAGACTCTGAAATCTCACATCTAAAGACAATCTGTCTTAATGTCTCTGAGTTTTAGTCACAGACTTCATACATATCTTTATTAGCTATACATTAGAGGTGACTTAATTGACTGGCTCCTCCCACCTCGTTAGGGGATTGGTAGCTAATTGACTGACTCCTCCCACCTCATTAGGGGTAGCCTAGCTGCCTGGCTAGGCTTACATTGAAATCCAATGTCCGAACATGCTAGCGATTAGCCTGTCGGCTAGCTGAAAAGAGTGTTTAAACTAACATATACAGTGGTCTGTTTAGTGGCCCTGACTACGTTCCTGTGTCATATAAGTCACAATTCATGTTGATACAAGTACCAATGTTTGTGTAGAAACAGTTTAATCACATACAAATGTTCATGATACAGCGCTGATAACCTCCGCCATCTTGGTCAGACTTTTTTTGTAACTCCCGCCTCCAAACACAAACACGCGCACCTGATTGGTTCTCGAGTGGTCCTCATTTCGCCCAATCAGGGCGTCTTAGTTGTCTTTAATGGATGTATTTGTTTATTTAACCCTCTGAGGCGCATCCAAACGATGTTTGACAAAACTCCTACTCAAAAAGCAATATTACAACATTTCATTTCAGACAGTTATCTAATATTTTAATCATATATTACACTGAAGACTTTGATATAATCATTTCAGACACTGAAACAATTTGTACAACACATCATAAGTTGAGGTTTTCAAAAACAGAACATCAATGTTTCAGCTTTAACGTCCAATGATGTCTTCACACGTTGCTCTGGGACAGATTTGGGCGTCGCTCTACGGAAAGCAGAGTTTGTTCTGAACATTTTGATATGAAACACACGGGGGTCGGTTATACGCAAATACCCTAAAAAGGGGAATTTAAGAAGATGTGTGAAAATGCCCTTAGACCTTACAGCAGTGTTTCTCAAATGGGGGTACGTGTCCCCCTAGGGGTACTTTGGAGGACTGCAGGGGGTACGTGTCCCCCTAGGGGTATTCTGGAGGACTGCAGGGGGTACGTGTCCCCCTAGGGGTACTCTGGAGGACTGCAGGGGGTACGTGTCCCCCTAGTGGTACTTTGGAGGACTGCAGGGGGTACGTGTCCCCCTAGGGGTACTCTGGAGGACTGCAGGGGGTACGTGTCCCCCTAGGGGTACTCTGGAGGACTGCAGGGGGTACGTGTCCCCCTAGGGGTACTTTGGAGGACTGCAGGGGGTACGTGTCCCCCTAGGGGCACTCTGGAGGACTGCAGGGGATATGTGTCCCCCTAGGAACGTACCACGTTCTTCCTCTTTATAGAGACTTGTTTTTTTCTACCAAACATTATTCACGCTGGTTAGGGGGTACATGGCTTAAAAAACGGGGGAACATTAGTGAAAAAAGCTTGAGGACTAGTGGTCTAATTCATATAAATAAATGACATTTCAATCATAGAAGTTCATAGGAAACATTTCTGGGTCCAAGTCATTTCAGGAGGCTTTTGTACTTTTACATGAGTAAGATTTTGAATGTGGCTATTATTATTATTATGTGTACTATTGCAAGAATTACATTCATTCGTGCATGCATGACGGTGATTTAAAACCTAATTCACTTCAAGAAAGATATGCTGTTATGGAGACGTATTACGTCTCCATAACAGCATATCAACTGCCGATTTTCATTTTTGGGCGACAATCCAGATTAGCGCTACCTGCTGGTATGGAGACGTATTACGTCTCGTCTCTTCGGTGTGTTCTGAGGCATTTTCTGGACCAGCTCGGGGAGGCTGATCAGTCACACTGGCCTTTCTGTCGAGGGTCGGCCATCGGCTCTGTGTGTCTGGGCCTTTACAACGACTTACAAAGGTACATAACAGCTACAAGTGTATGCACTATACAGGATTTACCCCTAGTATACTTTATCGACAGGAATAGAGAGGTCAAACTGCAAACAGCCACCCACAAATAGTCCATAAACAAAGCATCAGGCTGTCTTTGAGTTAACATGTACTAAACATGAGTTGTATTTGCACTGCAGCGCCTCCATGCCTTGATGCTCATGACAAGAATAGCATGTATAGTTGGGTATGGAGACGTATTACGTCTGGTCTCTACGGTGAGTTCTGAGGCATTTTTTGGACCAGCTCGGGGAGACTGATCAGTCCAACTGGCTTTTCTGCTGATGGTCGGCCGTCTGGTTGGACTGTAACCGTCTGCCTTTAGCCATCATAGAAAAAAGCACCAAAGAAGCGCCTGCCAAAGCGACAAAAACTTTTTGGACCAACTCGGGGAGACTGATCAGTCACACTGGCTTTTCTGCCAACGGTCGGCCTGTCGAGGTGGTGTGTAACTGCCTTTAGACGTGAAATGGAGCGTTTTGCCTTCGGCATCTTCATTGATCCTCTCACTATCATTTCTGATCAACAAGTGTGCAGAGTAGCAGCACTGATGTCACGCACGTTGACGCCAGAACACCAGGGGGCGGTAAAACAAAGTCAGGCACCCACATTTTTGTTGTTATTCGGTCTCGTTACCACCGTTTACGTCAGAACTGGAGCGTTTCGGTACTCGACCCTACTGACGATGAAGCTAAAGAGGCAGTAACGTAACATTTGCTATCACTCAGCAACAGCAGCTTCCTGTCTGTCTTTTGGCCCACCTAGTTTTTGTCGCTTTGGCAGGCGCTTCTTTGGTGCTTTTTTCTATGATGGCTAAAGGCAGACGGTTACAGTCCAACCAGACGGCCGACCATCAGCAGAAAAGCCAGTTGGACTGATCAGTCTCCCCGAGCTGGTCCAAAAAATGCCTCAGAACACACCGTAGAGACCAGACGTAATACGTCTCCATACCCAACTATACATGCTATTCTTGTCATGAGCATCAAGGCATGGAGGCGCTGCAGTGCAAATACAACTCATGTTTAGTACATGTTAACTCAAAGACAGCCTGATGCTTTGTTTATGGACTATTTGTGGGTGGCTGTTTGCAGTTTGACCTCTCTATTCCTGTCGATAAAGTATACTAGGGGTAAATCCTGTATAGTGCATACACTTGTAGCTGTTATGTACCTTTGTAAGTCGTTGTAAAGGCCCAGACACACAGAGCCGATGGCCGACCCTCGACAGAAAGGCCAGTGTGACTGATCAGCCTCCCCGAGCTGGTCCAGAAAATGCCTCAGAACACACCGAAGAGACGAGACGTAATACGTCTCCATACCAGCAGGTAGCGCTAATCTGGATTGTCGCCCAAAAAATGAAAACTGGCAGCTGATTGGACAAAGAGAAACAGGACGAGAAATAGGCCGTGCAGTTGCTGAATCTGTCTTCATTTCAGATCAACAAAGGTCCAACGGCCGATTATCGTTTCTGTGCACCCCACACACACACACACACACACACACACACACACACACCCCCAGTGGGCTCCCCCAAAGGCCACGGTATACATAGTTCGAACACTGTGTAACGTTGCTTGCTTCCACCTGTTGCCAGTATCTTTGTCCATATACTGTGTGTCGATAGGTGAAGATAGTATGACTTATAAAGTGGACATTTGTGTGTCTGTTTAGTTTCCTGTTGAAGTGTTCACCGCAGCTGTCTGACGCGTCATTTCCACCTTAAATCAGACGTGATAATGGTCATTTCCACCTTAAATCAGACGTGATAATGGAGGTCGAACGTGCGGAAATTGGTGTGAGTTTGTTCATGTTGAGACTCGAAGCTCATCACAGAATCACAGGCGCAGCTGGGCAGGAAATAATAATGAGAATGTGTTTATAATTAACATAACTACACAAGTAGGGGGTTATATTTAGAGAATCTTTGAATGTTTTTGGCTTTTTAACCCGCCTGTTTGACACATTTTCAGAAAGTTTCTACTCAGAAATTTGGGTTTCTTTCAACCAGAGTTAAAAATATAAATAACGTGCATGGTTCCCTTAAGGCACATCACAAGTAAAATAAATGATTACTTCACTATTTTCATTGCATTTGGGTGTTTAGGTCAATTTTCTAGCATTTGAAGAAAAAAAATGATAAAAGAACGATGAAAAAGTGACAAAAATGTCGAAAAAAGCTTCAAAAACGTGGGATAAAACAACAAAAACGTTGAAAAAAGTGACAAAAACATCGGTGGAAAAGCAACAAAAGTGTCCAAAACTTCTTTCTGACTGAGAAAAACTAAAAGGATCGACGGGAGACAACACCAGGGTTAAGTACATATTCAGGGTACTTTACTTGAGTATCTCAATGTACTCCGCTACATCTCAGAGGGACATTTGGTACTACATTTATACATATAAATATATACCGGTAGTACTTTAAGCTACTATTACAGTATAACGGTTTGGTCGGTACTTTTAGGTACACACACACACAAACACACACACACACATACACTCACACACACACACACACACACACACACAC
>NC_135866.1:30633193-30670693 GCF_031162955.1 Sander vitreus
TCAGATACAGTATTAGGGGACCACTAAGGTCTATATAAAAGAGACTTCAGATACAGTATTAGGGGACCACTAAGGTCTATATAAAGAGACTTCAGATACAGTATTATGTGCTCATCATGTCAGTCTACACATCTATCATCTGCACACACACACACACACACACACACACACACACACACACACACACACACACACACTCCGGTTCTGGTGGTTGATGAATGCAGATGTGCTGATTGGCTCTCATAACGGGCCAGGTGGGTAGCACACTGCCATGAGCCCCTGACGCTAATGTCTGATTACTCCACATTGTCATTGTGATATTTTGTGAAGTCAATAGTAGGATATACAGGGGAGTTGCATATGAAGTGGTTTGGGGTCCTTCTGTAAGTCATTTTGGGGTACATTTGGTTTTGATGACTTCTACAAGCAGCAATACCACAGGCCAAGCAATCGGCCCATTCCAAACAGGCACATTTTCAACGGGCATTGTACTAGTTACTATTAATGTAAATGGAAACTTGTGTTACTACTGACACTAAAAAATACTGCATTATGGGTACCTCAACTGGTAGAGCACGCGCCCATATATAGAGGTTTACTCCTCGGCGCAGCGGCCGCTGGTTCGACTCCGACCTGCGGCCCTTTGTTGCATGTCATCCACCACCCCCTCTCTCTCCCCTTTCATGTCTTCAGCTGTCGTGTCAAAATAAAGGCTGAAAATGCCCTAAAAAAAATAACTAAACGCATTATGGTTGAAATTAAACACACACAGACACACACACACACACACACACACACACACACACACACACACACACACACACACACACACACAGACAGACAGACAGACAGACAGATGTCCCAGTCTGCAGCTTGCAGCCCGTATTGATCCTGCAGCAGGCAGATACGCACACACACACACACGCACACACACACACACACACACACACACACACACACACTCGCACACACGCACACACACACAGACACATAGACACACATACACACACACACACACACACACACTCGCACACACACGCAAACACGCACACTCGCACACACACAGACACATAGACACACACACACACACACACACACACACAGACACACAAATAAAGTAATGGAGTAATAGAGTAATGGAGTAATGGATTTTGTTCCTGTGTGTCTGCGTCCAGCAGGTGGAGCCAGAGACCTGAACATTGAAACACAAACATCTGGAACTCTGAAGTAAGTATTCATATACACAATGTAAAGTAGTACACAAGTACACAAATACTCTCAGCTTCATGTAGTAAAAGTATTCACTCGGTCTGAAGTCAGCTGTTTGTGCAACTTAAGTGCGACTCGAGTCTGAGTCTCAGACTCGAGTCCCCATCTCTGCTGCAGGCGGCCTCTAACCTGACACCAGATGGATTGCTTCTCATTTGCTCGGCATAATCATCTGGGCAAAAATACTGGTTAGCTGATTGGATAAACCATCTGTCTATCACCACCTATTAGGGACGGCAATAGTCCCGACCAAGCACGTTAACTTATAGCGCTAAAGGGACGTCAATAGTCCCGACCAAGCACGTTTACTTATAGCGCTAAAGGGACGTCAATAGTCCCGACCAAGCGCGTTTACTTATAGCGCTAAAGGGACGCCAATAGTCCCGACCAAGCACGCTTACTTATAGCGCTAAAGGGACGCCAATAGTCCCGACTAAGCACGCTACTTATAGCGCTAAAGGGACGCCAATAGTCCCGACCAAGCACGCTTTACTTATAGCGCTAAAGGGACGGCAATAGTCCCGACCAAGCACGTTAACTTATAGCGCTAAAGGGACGACAATAGTCCCGACCAAGCGCGTTTACTTATAGCTCTAAAGACGGCAATAGTCCCGACCAAGCGCGTTTACGTAAAGCGCTAAAGGGACGTCAATAGTCCCCGACTAAGCACGCTACTTATAGCGCTAAAGGGACGGCAATAGTCCCCGACTCAAGCACGCTTTACTTATAGCGCTAAAGGGACGTCAATAGTCCCGACTCAAGCTGCTTACTTATAGCGCCAAAGGGACGCCAATAGTCCCGACCAAGCTGCGTTACTTATAGCGCTAAAGGGACGCCAATAGTCCCGACCAAGCCGCGCTTACTTATAGCGCTAAAGGGACGCCAATAGTCCCCGACTCAAGCACGCTTACTTATAGCGCTAAAGGGACGTCAATAGTCCCGACTAAGCACGCTATTTATAGCGCTAAAGGGACGTCAATAGTCCCGACCAAGCATGCTTTACTTATAGCGCTAAAGGGACGTCAATAGTCCCCGACCAAGCTCGTTTACTTATAGCGCTAAAGGGACGGCAATAGTCCCGACCAAGCACGCTTTACTTATAGCGCTAAAGGGACGGCAATAGTCCCGACCAAGCTGCTACTTATAGCGCTAAAGGGACGTCAATAGTCCCGACCAAGCACGCTACTTATAGCGCTAAAGGGACGCCAATAGTCCCCGACCAAGCACGTTTACTTATAGCGCTAAAGGGACGGCAATAGTCCCGACTCAAGCACGCTTTACTTATAGCGCTAAAGGGACGCCAATAGTCCCGACCAAGCGCGCTTTACTTATAGCGCTAAAGGGACGTCAATAGTCCCGACTCAAGCCCGTTTACTTATAGCGCTAAAGGGACGGCAATAGTCCCGACCAAGCGTGTTTACTTATAGCGCTAAAGGGACGGCAATAGTCCCGACTCAAGCACGCTTTACTTATAGCGCTAAAGGGACGGCAATAGTCCCGACCAAGCACGCTTTACTTATAGCGCTAAAGGGACGGCAATAGTCCCGACCAAGCGTGTTTACTTATAGCGCTAAAGGGACGGCAATAGTCCCGACCAAGCACGCTTTACTTATAGCGCTAAAGGGACGGCAATAGTCCCGACCAAGCGCGTTTACTTATAGCGCTAAAGGGACGGCAATAGTCCCGACCAAGCACGTTTACTTATAGCGCTAAAGGACGGCAATAGTCCCGACCAAGCGCGTTTACTTATAGCGCTAAAGGGACGGCAATAGTCCCGACTAAGCACGCTTTACTTATAGCGCTAAAGGGACGGCAATAGTCCCGACCAAGCGCGCTTTACTTTATAGCGCTAAAGGGACGGCAATAGTCCCGACTCAAGCACGCTTTACTTATAGCGCTAAAGGGACGCCAATAGTCCCGACCAAGCGCGTTTACTTATAGCGCTAAAGGGACGTCAATAGTCCCGACCAAGCATCGCTACTTATAGCGCTAAAGGGACGCCAATAGTCCCGACCAAGCACGCTTACTTATAGCGCTAAAGGGACGCCAATAGTCCCGACCAAGCACGCTTTACTTATAGCGCTAAAGGGACGGCAATAGTCCCGACTCAAGCACGTTTACTTATAGCGCTAAAGGGACGGCAATAGTCCCGACTCAAGCACGCTTACTTTATAGCGCTAAAGGGACGGCAATAGTCCCGACTCAAGCGCGTTTACTTATAGCGCTAAAGGGACGGCAATAGTCCCGACCAAGCACGTTTCACTTATAGCGCTAAAGGGACGTCAATAGTCCCGACCAAGCACGCTTTACTTATAGCGCTAAAGGGACGCCAATAGTCCCGACCAAGCACGCTTTACTTATAGCGCTAAAGGGACGGCAATAGTCCCGACTCAAGCTACGTTTACTTTATAGCGCTAAAGGGACGTCAATAGTCCCGACTCAAGCGTTTACTTATAGCGCTAAAGGGACGGCAATAGTCCCGACTAGCACGCTTTACTTATAGCGCTAAAGGGACGCCAATAGTCCCGACCAAGCGCGTTTACTTATAGCGCTAAAGGGACGGCAATAGTCCCGACTAGCACGCTTTACTTATAGCGCTAAAGGGACGTCAATAGTCCCGACTGCAGCTGCTACTTATAGCGCTAAAGGGACGTCAATAGTCCCGACTAAGCCCTGCTTACTTATAGCGCTAAAGGGACGCCAATAGTCCCGACCAAGCGCGCTTACTTATAGCGCTAAAGGGACGTCAATAGTCCCGACTAGCTGCTTACTTATAGCGCTAAAGGGACGTCAATAGTCCCGACTAAGCACGCTTTACTTATAGCGCTAAAGGGACGGCAATAGTCCCGACCAAGCGCGTTACTTATAGCGCTAAAGGGACGCCAATAGTCCCGACCAAGCGCGCTACTTATAGCGCTAAAGGGACGTCAATAGTCCCGACCAAGCGCGTTACTTATAGCGCTAAAGGGACGACAATAGTCCCGACCAAGCTGCTACTTATAGCGCTAAAGGGACGTCAATAGTCCCCGACCAAGCACGTTACTTATAGCGCTAAAGGGACGCCAATAGTCCCGACTCAAGCGCGTTACTTATAGCGCTAAAGGGACGTCAATAGTCCCGACCAAGCACGTTTACTTATAGCGCTAAAGGGACGTCAATAGTCCCGACCAAGCGCTGCATTTATAGCGCTAAAGGGACGTCAATAGTCCCGACCAAGCACGTTTACTTATAGCGCTAAAGGGACGACAATAGTCCCGACCAAGTCACGTGTTTACTTATAGCGCTAAAGAGACGTCAATAGTCCCGACCACGTTTACTTATAGCGCTAAAGGGACGGCAATAGTCCCGACCACGTTTACTTATAGCGCTAAAGGGACGGCAATAGTCCCGACCAAGCGTGTTTACTTATAGCGCTAAAGGGACGGCAATAGTCCCGACCAAGCACGTTTACTTATAGCGCTAAAGGGACGTCAATAGTCCCGACCACGCTTTACTTATAGCGCTAAAGGGACGGCAATAGTCCCGACCACGCTTACTTATAGCGCCAAAGGACGGCAATAGTCCCGACCAAGCACGTTTACTTATAGCTCTAAAGGGACGCCAATAGTCCCGACCACGTTTACTTATAGCGCTAAAGGGACGTCAATAGTCCCGACCAAGCTCGTTTACTTATAGCGCTAAAGGAGACTTTTAGCGTCAATAAGAACGACAAAGGCACCTGACCAAGCCTCCATATTTTACGAGATGAGTGTGAGAACCTGTTGAATGTGACTGTAGGGTAAACGCCATCGAGGGTGGTAAGGAAGGTATCTCCCGTTGCTCGGTAACGACATGCTGTTATCTCATTGGTTGCGCTTTCGAAAGGTCAGCTGCACCTAGGTCAACGTCTGAGCACAGCACAAAGCGGCAAATCTGAGTGGTGCGCGACGCCAGGGGTGGTAAAGCGACTGGTTGGGCGCCACCGACCTCTCTCTCCCTTTCTACCTTTTAACCCTTTTCTCAGCGTCATGTAGTAAAAGTACTGTCGAAGTAGTATTGACAAAGAAACTATACTAACTGATACACAAATGTGTTTTCAGTTTTGGGACCTGTATCAAGAGTATCAGAGACTGCTGCATGTGTAAATAATAATAATGAATAGATGAAATGTGTCAGATGAAAGTAATAGAGTAATAGAGTAATATAGTAATAGAGTAATGGAGTACTAGAGTAATGGAGTAATGGAGTGTGTTCCTGTGTGTCTGCGTCCAGCAGGTGGAGCCAGAGACCTGAACATAGAAACACAAACATCTGGAACTCTGAAGTAAGTATTCACTCACATACAAGTACACAAGTACTCTCAGCTTCATGTAGTAATAGTATTCACTCAAACACAAGTACACAAACACCCTCAGCTTCATGTAGTAAAAGTATTCACTCAAACACAAGTACAGTTTTTTTTTGTCGTCCTTATTTTTTTCTCAATTTTTCGCTCCTTTTTATATATTTTTTCCTCTGGAGGTCAGCCGGTCAAACTGAGGCTCTGACCTCGTTATGATACAGCTGACACACACACACACACACACACACACACACACACACACACACACACACACACACAGACACACACACAGAGACAGATGTCCCAGTCTGCAGCTTGCAGCCCATTAGCCATGTTTAATTATTGATCCTGCAGCAGGCAGATGGACACACACACACACACACACACACACACACACACACACACACACACACACACACACTCGCACACATACTCACGCACACACACACACACACACACACACACAGAGGATGATGTCATCAGTGTCTGGTGATTTCATTAAGAAGATGATTCGTGGATCATGTTGGTTCAGACTGCAGATGTTTGTCACTAAATACATAAAATAAATAATATACTAAATATACTTCAGATATACTAATACTAATGTACTTTACTATGTGAATAAGATGTAAAAAGTCCTAATTGAGAACGTTAGCCGTGGAAACAGACCTGTCCAATACAGGGTTCAGTAAAAACTACAATATTTCTGCTGAGAAATACAAAAGGGAAATACACGTGTACCATAAAGTAGCAAAAGAGTTTAAATATATTTCAGTCATAAGTCAAAAACAACGTTAAAGCATCAAAAGTGTCGGGAAGAGCTTCAAGAGAGCGAAAAAACATGTTAAAGCGTCTGAAAAGCACCAAAGAAAACGTCTAAAGGACTAACAGTTAGGAAAGAGTAAAGAAAGGGTGAAAAGTACTGTCAAAAGTATCTGAAACGGGTAAAAAAAAGGGCTAAGAAATCATAGAAAGGGTCAAAAACTTAGAATGCGTCAAAAGGGTCTAAAAAGCGCCAAAAAAGCGCGAAAGAAGTGCCACAAACGTGCCAAAAAAGTGTCACAAAAGCACGAAAAAAGCACCTCAGAAGCGTCCAACAAGTGTCTAAAAAAGGGGCCGTTCACACCCATTATTGTCAGAGACGCTCCGTTGTAGAAATGGGCTTTTGGGAAATGTTGTTTGCATCCGGGAAACCGCGCTCTCTGGACCTGACGGTCTCGTGCACCTACGCCCATCTTGCTGCTGCCTTCCTCCGACACAATGTCGCATGTATTGCACGTCTGACGTAAACACCAGACGCAGACATTCAGATATTGGCGCACGTTTGACGTCAATTTGCGCTGAGTCCGGAGGAAAGCACAACTAATATATTTAGGAAAAGGACAACCTAGCGGCGTGCGCAGTGCATGCCGCGTACAATGTGGCCCAGGAGAAGCGCCAAAAAAGTGTCACAAATGCGCCAAAAAAGTGTCACAAATGCGCCAAAAAAGTGTCACAAATGCGCCAAAAAAGTGTCACAAATGCGCCAAAAAAGCACCTCAGAAGCGCCAAATACTGACAGCCACGAACAACTCGTAAACTACACTCTGAGAAATATCTGAGTATTAAATAAATATGTGTTTTAACAGAATGTATTTCTGTTTTTTTACATTTCAAACTGCATCATTTGTGCTCCGACAACTTCCGTCGCCCGCAGAGGGTATTGAGAGATTAAACGTGCGTGCGTGCATGCGTGTGTGAGCGTGCATGAGCGTGTGAGCGTGCATGAGCGTGTGAGCGTGCATGAGCGTGCATGCGTGTGTGAGCGTGCATGAGCGTGCTTGCGTGCATGAGCGTGCTTGCGTGTGTGAGCGTGCATGCGTGTGTGAGCGTGCATGCGTGTGTGAGCGTGCATGAGCGTGTGAGCGTGCATGAGCGTGCTTGCGTGTGTGAGCGTGCATGAGCGTGTGAGCGTGCATGAGCGTGTGAGCGTGCATGAGCGTGCTTGCGTGTGTGAGCGTGCTTGCGTGTGTGAGCGTGCTTGCGTGCGTGAGCGTGCATAATGCGTTTATTAGAAAATTATAGGCTGCTCAGCCAAAATGATTTCAGATGCCTTGAAATGGCATCCAAAGCCTGAACGACGTGGGAAAAAAGGGTCAACTACCAATCAAATGGATGGAAGAATAGCCAAAATGGCAAAGGCTCAACCAATGATCAGCTCCAGGAAAACCAAAGAAGACTTACAGTTACCTGTGAGTACTGCTAGGATCAGAAGAAGGCTATGTGAAGCTAAGCTATCAGCTAGAAGCCTCCGCTAAGTCCCACTGCTGGAAAACAGACATGTACTGATAGGTTGAAATGTGCCAAAGGACGCATTAACTGGCCAAAGGAGAAATGGGGCAACATTCAGTGGACTGATGAGAGCAACATTGTTCTTTTTGGGTCTAGGGGCCGCAGACAGTTTGTCCAATGACCCCCATGCACTGAACTCAAGCCCCAGTACTGTGAAGACAGTAAAGCATGGTGGACAAACATCATGTTATGGGATGTTTCTCATACTGTGGTGTTGGGCCTATTTATCACATACCAGGGATCATGGATCAGTTTCAATACATCAGAATACTTGAAGAGGTCATGTTGCCTCATGCTGAAGAGAAAATGGGTCTTTGAACAAGACAATGACCCAAAACACACCAGTAAGAGAGCAAAGTCTTGGTTCCAGATGAAGAAGATGGATGTTATGGAGTGGCCAGCCCAATCCCCAGACCTCAACCCCATAGAAAACATGTGGGGTGACATCAACAATGCTGTAATGCAGAGGAATTGTGGGACGTAGCTCAATGGTCCTGGGCTGGAATACCTGTTCACAGGTGACTCCATGCAACACAGATGTGAAGCAGTTCTCAGAAATAATGGTTATGCAACTACATATTAGTGCAGCCTAATACTCCTTTTTCTTCCCTTTCTGTAAAGGTATAACCCAAACGTGATCACTTCTGGTCATGTTCTGATATGGAGATGAATGTTCAGTGTTCCCAATGCATTGATATTATGGAATTAAAAGATCTTCTAAGGATTTTGAGCATTATTCACTTTTTTAAACACACTGCTATTATTCTGAACACAACTGTATATACTATATATATATATATATAGTATACTATAATATACTATATATATATATATATACACACACACATACACACATATACACACATACTCACACACGCAGACACACACACACACACACACACACACATATACACACACACACACACACACACACACAATACAGAAGGAACTTTTAGATATGTGCATGAAAGCAACCTGTTGCAGGCTTCAAAATAATACTAATCTTTGATTTGCTAAACTCTATGATGGCTAAGGAACGTTTTAGGGCTTCATGTCGACCAAACTGTTAGTGAGAAAGCTATATGAGACACCAATACTTCTCGGTTGGGAAAGAAAGCGTGTCAACCATGTCTGGCCCTTAGCGTATCTCATTTTCCAGTGTGGCCTTCAGTGAAGTACAGGTCGACACCCCTGGTGTACAGTACAGGCCTAATTTGATAGATATTGTCGCACTTTTTCTGTTATTTCTGACATTTTGCTAAAACTATAATAGATTATTATTGAGTTAATGAAACCCAAATTTAAAAAAACTGGTTAAAAACATTTAAAACCCACGGGAGAGTCTGGAACAGCCAGACTCTGGTGTGGTCTAATGTATTGGAGTGGGTCTACTGTACTGTATATACATATTCTGGCCTACATATATGGGCCAGAATATCTGACATTCTGGTTTATGTGCTGCTTGAGCTTGTAAAGTAACTAGTAACTAAAGTAACTAGTAACTAAAGCTGGAACAGATGACTGTAGTGGAGTAGAAGTAGAAAGTGGCATGAACAGAAAAGACTCAAGTACAAGTACCTCAACATTAGGACTGAAGTACAGTACTGGAGTACATGTACTTAGTTACATTCCAGCGCTGGAAGTATTGAAGCTGAAGAGTGAGAGTGACATGAGCTGTGGTTGTCTCTAACCAGGTCTGGAGTTTCACTTTCACTTTCCTTCAAATATTTTCACTTCTTATTTTAGATTGAGATTTCTAGAACAACATCTGTCTCTCTCTCTCCCTCCCTGTCTGTCTCTCCTTCTCTCCTTCTCTCTCTCTCTCTCTGTCCTTCTCTGTCTCTGTCCTTCTGTCTCGCTGTCCTTCCCTGTCTCCCTTCCTGCCTGCCGCCTTCTCTCCCTCCTTCTCTCCCTCCCCTTCTGTCTCCCTGCCTCCTTCTCTCCTTCCCTCCCTCCCTGTCTCCTTCTCTCCCTCCCTGTTTCCCTCCTGTCTCCCTGCCTCCTTCTCTCCTTCCTTCCCTCCCTCCCTGTCTCCTTCTCTCCCTCCCTGTCTCCTTCCCTCCCTCCCTGTCTCCTTCTCTCCTTCCTTCCCTCCCTCTCTCCTTCCTTCCCTCCCTCTCTCCTTCCTTCCCTCCCTCCCTGTCTCCTCTCCTTCCCTCCCTCCATGTCTCCTTCTCTCCTCCCTTCCCTCCCTCCATGTCTCCTCTCCTCCCTTCCTTCCCTCCCTCCCTGTCTCTCCCCCCCCGTCTCTCCCTCTCCTCCATCTCCACCAGAAAGTCCTCTCCGTCCGTCCTGCTGAGCCCAGAGGAATGAAAGGAAAAGAAAGGAGCAGAGAAACGAGGTACAACTCACAAAATAAAAGTCCGGTTTATTGTCAAACAACAAACTTCGCACATACATCAAAACAGGCCGTCATAAAACAGAAAAGTCGCTGACAAAAAAACAGAAATCAAAAAAAGGAAAAAGAAAAGAGGCTCTTTTCTTTGGCCTTTACCCTCCCATACAAACAGCTAAAGTACATACATTAAACTTACTGGAATGCTCTGAGTTCAACGGCTTTAAGAGGTTTGTCTTTTCGTGGGTTTTTTGTCTTTTAACTGTCGGGTTTTTCCGAGTATCTGTTAACGCGGTCAACCAAGTAATATCTTTCGTTAAAGAAGCACCGATTTTGGTCTGACGAGATCGCTGCCGAGAGAGAAACCGACCCCCCCTCTGAACAATATGTACAAAAATATAAAATGTAAATAAAAATACAAACTAATTCTTTTTTTTTCGTGTTGTTGTTGTTGAAGAGAAGCCGGATTTCTGCGTCAATATGTTGGCGGGTTCCTCTAGAAAATTTTGTTTTGAGGGGAGATCGAAGTAAGTGTGTGTGTGTGTGTGTGTGTGTGTGTGTGTGTGTGTGTGTTGAACTCTACTTGCTAATGACCATGTTGGATTTTTTTTTTTTTTTTTTGTATTATTATTTTTTTCTTCTCCTTTGAAATCAGTCCACCCGCGCCTCCACCTGAGACATTTTGAAAAAAAAAACGAGTCTGAGGTGAAGAATCGGGAAGCGGTTCAGCAGGATGGCGCGGCTGGGGGGTTGGTTGGTTTGGGGGTTTTGGGGGTTTGGGAAACACATCAATCGTCGTCGTCGGTTTTCTGCTTCTTGGTTTCGACGTCGTCCTGAAAGAAGAGAAAGAAAACGGTTAGAAAGACGAAGGCGGAGCGATGTATCAATGAGGATAGAGTCTGTGGGAGTCTGTGTGTGTGTGTGTGTGCCTGTCTACCTGTGTGCGTGTGCCTGTCTACCTGTGTGCGTGTGCCTGTCTACCTGTGTGCGTGTGTGTGTCTGTGTGCGTGCATGCATGCATGCATGTCTACCTGTGTGTGTGTGTGTGTGTGTGTGTGTGTGTGTGTGTGTATCTGTCTGTGCGTGTGCCTGTGTGCGTGCGTGCGTGCGTGTGCCTGTCTACCTGTGTGTGCATGTGTGTGTAACTGTGTGTGTGCATGTGTGTGTACCTATGTGTTCATTTCTTTAGTTAAAAAGGCGAGGGCGGGGTTTCATTGGTCAGATTCTTGGCGTAAAAAAATATATTATATATATATTATATATATATATATATATATATATATATATATATATATATATATATATATATAGTCTTAGATTTTGGATATTGTAATGTCAGGTTCAGGTTACTTTATAAGAGTACTACGAAAACACACCACAAACTGACACAAGTACTCATAATCTGATACAAATACTCCAGGTTCCTCCGATCAGGGGAATAAGAGAACGGGAGATCAATGAATAAATAAGTGAAATAAAAATAATTCAAATATATGACACAAGTGTCTTTTCTGTGTTTTAAAAGGTAAGTCATGTTTTATTATTTGCCTTTACTCGCGTATCTCATCAGTATTTTAGTTTATTTCTATTTTAACTGGAGTATGCATTGGAGAGTGCCCAGATTAAGTTTTTTTTTAGCATCTCTCCATCATATTTTATTGATAATGTGTATATTAATCTGTAGTATTTGTATATGTGTAAACCAATACACTAAACGTAGTCAGTGTAGCCACAGTATTGGTGATTATGTATCAAATCTCTCGTGTTAATATGTTGTGAAAGCAGCGATAGTCAACCCGACAACATCGCCACCCATGGTGATTGAAGCACATCTACCAGTTAGGGGTTTATTTATATATGTTATACTGTCCCACCAGTAGAACATGTCCTGTTCTCTGTATTTATATATGTTATACTGTCCCACCAGTAGAACATGTCCTGTTCTCTGTATTTATATATGTTATACTGTCCCACCAGTAGAACATGTCCTGTTCTCTTTATTTATATATGATATACTGTCCCACCAGTAGAACATGTCCTGTTCTCTGTATTTATATATTTATACTGTCCCACCAGTAGAACATGTCCTGTTCTCTGTATTTATATATTATATACTGTCCCACCAGTAGAACACATCCTGTTCTCTGTATTTATACATTATATACTGTCCCACCAGTAGAACATGTCCTGTTCTCTGTATTTATATATGTTATACTGTCCCACCAGTAGAACATGTCCTGTTCTCTTTATTTATATATGTTATACTGTCCCACCAGTAGAACATGTCCTGTTCTCTTTATTTATATATGTTATACTGTCCCACCAGTAGAACATGTCCTGTTCTCTGTATTTATATATGTTATACTGTCCCACCAGTAGAACATGTCTGTCCTGTTCTGTAGACATGGTCCTTATTTATTTATTCATGTTGGACCAGTCCAATATGACGGTCAGTTGAAATAAAGCTGTTGTAAGAAAACGTGTTTCATTTGTCGTTATTAATCTATTTTGATGCGTTTTCCCGTAACTTCTGTAATTTTCCATATGTTTAAAAATATGTAACTGAGTATCGACAGATCACATTCTGTCTATATTGTGCGACCGTACCACCAGCACCGTTACGTGTTCCCCCAGCGTTTGGCTGGCAGATGGCGCCAATTCTGGACGTGTTTGGTTGTAAACTACGGTGATGTGTGATAAGCTGCCTCACCTCTTCGTCGTCGTCGTCGTCGTCAGCTGCCCGTTTTGTGCCGCCCTCGATCTCGTCCTCGTCGTCTTCCTCGTCGTCTTCTTCGCCTGCGGAACGGTGGAGGGGGGGGCGAGTGAAAGAAGAATGAGATCGGGTGCGTCGATTACATCGCACACAACAGTCGACGCTAAGTGGCGTTGGAGTTTTTGGGCCGAGATGTGCGGCACGTTTTCAGGAAACCCAAACATGAAAATATTATAAAGAAATCTCGCTAACCTTCTCCGTCATCTTCCTCGTCCTCCTCGTCCACCTCATCGTCTTCTTCGTCGTCTACCTCAGGCTCGCCGTTCTCCTCATTCTCCTGGGGAGAGAAAAAAAACAAGGAGTTTAAAGTGACTGGATGGAAGTTTTTTTTGGAAGTTATGAGCAGACCCAAACAGAACACTTCGGGATGAAGATCTGCAGAAGTTTAGCGGAATCTGAGTTTTACTTTCATTTGTTTATATTCGGCGTCTGCAGACTCAGAAGGGGACATATGTGCAGGCTTCAAGATCAACTCATCCACCAGCCAAATGGCCAGTCACTCAATAGATGACTATTGGTTTTTTTGGCTGGTGAAAGGTTCCACTTGCCTATTTGACCAGCATTTGGCTCTGCATATGTGGCCTATAACATGATGGCGGCTATACCTTCCCGTTGGTGGTGGTGTCTTTTCCGTTCTCCTTCTCCTCCGCCAGCTTCTTCTCTTTCAGATCCTGATGGAAACAAAAACATCATGAATTAAAAAAAATAAAACTACATAAAACACCCATGCTCCATTAAAACTTCTGCTGCTACCTGCCCTTCTACCTACTGGCCTAGTTAAACGAGAACTGGTGCATGCTGGGAACATTTTCCAGCCTTCTCTCTCTCGCTGTCTGTCAGAATCAAGCCTTCCTATTTAAACACCATATTGGTCTCTGCAGATCCTCCCCCATCCTCCTCCTCCCACTCCATCGCCTCTAATGTGTTGTAATCTGATACTTTGATGTGGCCCCAGGGGCACTCTGGGTACTGTAGTCTTACAAGGGCTGAACACACCGCCATATGTCACGAGACACGCCCGGGAGAGGCACTGCAAACCCCAGCATGCACCGCGGCCGTTTAAAATAACCGAGGAGGGCGCAGAGTAGAGTAGGGTAGGGAGGGGCGGGGGTGATGGAGGGGAGCGCGCGCGCGCGAGAGAGAGAGAGAGAGAGAGAGAGAGAGAGAGAGAGAGAGAGAGAGAGAGAGAGCGCGCGGTGCACGCTGCTCGTTGTAACGGAGGACAATAGAAGACGACACATGGCAGGCGATAAAAAAAACGCACAGAAAAGCGAAAATAACGCAGCCACGCAGCGTCTTAAACACATTATGGTCTGTTTGCGCACCGGTTGGCCCGGAAACCGGTCGCAAGAGCCTTTTAGCAGCGCTCCGTTTCCTCGTTTTGTTCCTCCACAGCCGGTTATCCCCGCTGCGCGCGCGCACACACACACACACACACACAGGTATTGATTAATTGCTTTACATAATCTTATTGCTTGAAATCCATTAAGCTGTTTAGGAGCATCGGCTGCAGGAGACAAACGAGGCTCTCTCTCTCTCTCTCTCTCTCTCTCTCTCAGACTGTGCGTAAAAGGCGCCTGCCTGTGCGTAAAAAATGCTCCACAACTATAAATAGAGGCTGAACAGGCACCCCGGATTATCGGCGTTAATACCAGGCCCCAACTTCTCCCTCTCCACCTTCTCCATATGTTCATTTGTTACAATCACTCTGAATTATTCAGCTCCGCGCGCCCCGGCGCCTGCTCTTATTATTATTAAAACCCTACCGGATCCGTCCCCCCCCCCCACCCCTCTCTGATGCCGCTGCGGAGCCCCGACTCCCCCAGCGGGGGCAATTAAAGTTTTACCCAATGTGATCCAAGTCCAAGCGGACGGAAATTAACATTTAAAAAAGATGGTCAAAGAATGAGAGAGAGAGATTTCTCCTTAACGGAGACGGAGCACAAAGAGGGGGAAACCAAGCAGCACCGTCACATCACAATCACACCTCCACAGCCCGGACTCACACACACACACAGAGAGAGAGAAGTGGGCTGCATTACAGAAAAAAAACAGAAAGAGAAACTTTCCCCCCGAGACATAAACGCGCTGTGCAAACATGCTGCTGAAAAAATACCGAAGAAAACGCGGAAGCTGCGGCTTCGCTGTGTGCGTATTATCTCTCCTCTCCGGTGTGCACCGGAGACTGAATGGAGCAGGCGACCTCCAGAGTCGGTAAACAAACCGGGACGGTGGAGGCAAGCCAGCCCGGTGGCTTTTTTTTTTCCTTTTCTTTTCTAGAAACAAACACATAATGTAGAAACCCCGCTGGAAGTGGAGAGGCGAACAGAAAGTTGACATCGGTGTGAATTACGCACCGCGCTGCCGCTCCGTCCTCCATTCAAACGGACCAACTTCACACTACAAACCCAGCTGGAGAGCCGCAGAAAATCCCATTTAGTCCGCTGCTGAGCCCCAGCAGCTAGTTATCACTCTATTAATATACCAACCCGGGATATCAAGGGGGGGGGGGGGGGTGGTTCTCTTCCAACTGGATGCGGGATTAATTGGCATCAGTGCGATATGTGTAATAAATAAATAGGCGCGTCGATTCAGCGATAAGAGCAAGCGGATAAATAGCCCCAAATAAAGCTGAGAAGTGTGTGTGTGTCAGTGTGTGTGAGCAGCTCGTGGCTCCGTGTGTCGGTCCGGACTCGGTGTGTGTGTGTGTGTGTGTGCGTGTGTGCGTGTGTTTGTGAGAGTAGAACCGAGCCGCTTGTATAAACAAAGAACCCGCGCAGACTGTGCAGGCTCTCCGGACAATGAGACGCGGCGCTGTTAAACGCAGCCCCGTTTCCATGATGCGGTGCCGAGACCCCCCCCCGGCTTTATATCTGCCAGATCCCCCCCCAATCAGTTATTTTAGAGAAAAAGACGCTTTCAACCCTCTCTTTATCCGTCTCCGGGGTGTCCCGCAGGCTCCCACTTCTCCGAGTCCGAATGAGCGCGAAGCGACGACGATCTTTTTAAATCGAAAAAAAATAATCTAGGTTACAGCCCGTTTCATTCTGCTGAGCAGCTTAAGAGAGAAATCCATCTGATGAAAAAGGTGCGAGGCGAGCTTACCTTGGCAGAGATCTCCTTGCCGGTGTCAACTTTTGTGTCTGCCATTGTTTAAGTTCAATAAAATAAAGGGACGGCTGAAATGAAAAGGTTGAATAAAGTAAAATCCCCTCTTCGTCTTTCCTCGGATAGTGGAATCAATGAGGATAATATTGTGCCAGTGGCCAATGCTGCTGACGGCCGAGCCTTTAATATAGGCTGGTGGGCGGGGCCCAAGAGGAGGTCGGCCGGCCCCTGATTGGCTGAACGCTCCACAGAGGTGTTCTCTTCGCGCGCTGGAGTGGAACAATGGATTGAATTTCTAAAAACCAGGAGGCCACGCCCCCTCCCTTCCTCTCCTGTCCGCCGCCGCTTGCTGCTGCTTCAACAACCGTCCTTTCTCTCCACAAAAAAAAAAAACAACAAGCACAACGATTAAAACCGTACAAAACGGACTCAATGTGTCGCCAGAGCACCGTTTCGACACCTTTACGTCGAGACATGTCACTTTTAACCGAATTACGCATTGAAAATACCGAAAAAAAAGGCAGCGCTACAGTTGACGTAGCGTCACAGTTTGATTGATTGATGTGCATCTGGTCGAGTCAAAGCGGCGACTACAGGTCGCTTTTCCCGCCCACCGAAAGTGTTTTTAGGCAACATGTCGACTGTTAGTGGATGCAAGCTTTTAATAACGTCCCTGTCACCTTCTCAATCAAACTCCCAACTCCCCATGAGTCACATTTAAAGGCATAAAGAGTGTAAATGTCTCATCAGAGCGTTTGATAATCGGCCGCTCGCCCCTCCCCTCCCCTCCTGACGCCCTCCATGTTTGAAACTCATCTCTGTATCTGCGCACTTTGACTTTTTCTTCTTTTACATAACATCCCATACATTCGTGCGCCAAGGTCGACGCACGAATAAACACAAACTCCGTTGTTAAGTGAATGTACAGAAAGTGAACAGAAGTGTGCAATGTGTGCAGTGTGTACAGTTGCATGGCCTCATTTCCTCAATCTCTCTCCCCATTGTTACCAGAAATGCTCCGAGGAGGAGGAGGGAGGTAGATAGAGAGAGAAGGCAGTGCGACATAACAGACATGCGATGATGATACAAAGTGCGCAAAAGAAGTATGTGCTCATGAACTCAACTGACTGACACGCATTCTTATGAAACACAAGGGCAAACACGTATTTGTTCCTTACCGAGTTTTGTACACATGGCTTTTACAAGCTGAACATGAGAAGGACAAAGCAGCGGCACACACACACAAAAAGCAGCCGCCATTGATGGCTGAGGATGGGGGGGATGGGAGCAGAGTGTAGTCCGTAACAGGCAGCCCACATTCACATTCTGCTCTGGTGACGCACTCGGCCGCGGAGGACGCCTCCAATTGGTCGGCTAAGTGGAATAAACACGGCTTTGGCGCACGGCGAGCGCTGATTGGTTAGCGCGGACGTCCGTCAATTCAAACTGGGTTCCTGCGGCGCGCTGTAAACCGCGGGTCCGGATTCTGGATCGGGACTGTGTGCAGCATCAGCGTAAACTCACGGGGGGGGGGTCAAACTCACCTTCACTAAGGGGGGAAATAAGAATCACATCCAGGGCCAGATGTGTAGAGTTTATTGACATGCTTATTTTATTTTTTTTATTTTATAAAGGACGACACACGACACATTAATTAACATTTCTGTAAATGTGCCGGTGTTCGTCCTCTGGCCAGATGTTTTTAGACCAGAGACATTGTTACTACTGTATGTCTTATAAAGTCTTCTCACTTACAGTTGGGTCGACATAAAGTCCTAAAAAAAAGTCAGAAAATAGATCCTTAGCCATAGTAGAAAAAAAAAGCCAAAAAAGGTTGCAAAAGTGACAAAAACATAGCAAATAAATGCCTAAAAAAGCACTGTAAAATGTTGGAAAAAGCACCAAAAATCATTAGAAAAAGCGCCAGAAAAAGAGCATTAGGATAATTGGCAAAAAAAAAAACTCAGAAAAAGCGCAAAAAATGGTAGAAAAAGCAAACAAAAACCACAGTAAAAGTGCCAAAAAAACATCAGAAAAACCGCAAAAAAACGAATGACAAAGCCCCAAAAAACGCCGGGAAAAGCGACCTTAAAACCTCAGAAAAAGCGCCAATAAAAGCATCGGAAATAGTGTCAAACACTAGCTGCAAAAGCTACAAAAGTAGGCTGGCCAATATTAACTGTGACCCTAAATCCAGCATGCACCGCGTCCGGTCTTGAGCTTGAGTTTGACATATGTGCATTATTATTTGACCGTAAGTTACGACTTCAAAGTATAAGTCCTCTGGGAGGCCCGAGTTGGACTCGGTTAACTTGTTAAGTCCTTTGTAAAGCCCAGTTTGGAACTGGTTAAAGTGGCCATATTCTGCTCATTTTCAGGTTCATAACTGTATTTTGAGGTTGTACCAGAACAGGTTTACATGGTTTCATATCTTTGTTGTCCTGCTCATTGCTGCAGCTCCTCTTTTCACCCTGTGTTCAGGTCTCTGTTTTAGCTACAGAGTGAGACCTCTCACTGCTGTAACATCTTTGTTGGCAGTCGCACATGCTCAGTAGCTAGGTAAGGACTACACGCTCAGTAGCTAGGTAAGGACTACACGCTCAGTAGCTAGGTAAGGACCACGCGCTCAGTAGCTAGGTAAGGACTACGCGCTCAGTAGCTAGGTAAGGACTACACGCTCAGTAGCTAGGTAAGGACTACACGCTCAGTAGCTAGGTAAGGACTACACGCTCAGTAGCTAGGTAAGGACTACACGCTCAGTAGCCAGGTAACGACTAGGTAAGGACTACATGCTCAGTAGCCAGGTAAGGACCACATGCTCAGTAGCTAGGTAAGGACTACACGCTCAGTAGCTAGGTAAGGACTACATGCTCAGTAGCTAGGTAAGGACCACGCGCTCAGTAGCTAGGTAAGGACTACATGCTCAGTAGCTAGGTAAGGACCACGCGCTCAGTAGCTAGGTAAGGACTACACGCTCAGTAGCTAGGTAAGGACTACATGCTCAGTAGCCAGGTAAGGACTACATGCTCAGTAGCCAGGTAAGGACTACATGCTCAGTAGCTAGGTAAGGACTACACGCTCAGTAGCCAGGTATGACTACACGCTCAGTAGCTAGGTAAGGACTACATGCTCAGTAGCTAGGTAAGGACTACACGCTCAGTAGCTAGGTAAGGACTACACGCTCAGTAGCTAGGTAAGGACTACACGCTCAGTAGCTAGGTAAGGACTACACGCTCAGTAGCTAGGTAAGGACTACACGCTCAGTAGCTAGGTAAGGACTACATGCTCAGTAGCTAGGTAAGGACTACATGAGCTAGCTAGCTGTTTCTCCAACTTCAGTAGAACAAGGCAGGATTAGCTGGGAGACTTCTTCTAAACGAGGGAACACTTCCACCTTTGTGTTGAATACCTGCAGAACAGGGACATGGAAGTAGTTCTTTTGGAGATTATGGTGAACTAGTGTGTGTTGTAGCAGTGTTTTGCCATTGAGAACGAGCTAGCATGCTAACGGTTAGCCCCCTAGCCCCCTCGTCTCGGCTAGTGACGTAGAAAGTCGTGCAGATGTTGACCAGCTGACCACTCTTTCATGTTTTATGTAAAGCACTTTGAAATGCCCTGTTGCTGAAATGTGCTGTACAAATAAAGCTGCCTTGCCTTGTCTTCAAGTCACGACTCACGACTTGGTAGCTTTCCAGGCAAAGTCACGACAAACCCTTCTAGCTAGCGTTAGCTAGCGGCTACCTAACGTCGACGTTAGCTCGCGCTAGCTGATACTAGCGATTTCTAGTCTGCGACATATTTTGGGCTTCATTTAATAAACATAACCTGTAGTAGTACACAATCGTATGTGTATTGTTTTGAGTACAATGTGCAGAATTACTTTACGTTGCCTATTTATGTCTATTTCTCACCGTTAATCAGCGGCGTCTGTACAGCATCAACAGGGGGCGCCATTGTTGTTCATGTGTGTGTGACGTCAAAAACTGTAACTGGGAGTACAACCATCTGGTACGAGCTCACGGGGAGTAAGTTACAGGTTTGACTGCCGTTCCAGGGTACTTTCACGGGGAGAAGGTGTTGAAAACATGAGTTACAGGTTGCCTGGAACGCGCTCATAGTTCTCAATCAACTTACCTGGATAAATAAAAGGTTAAATACATTCTTATAAAAACAACGAAAAGAGAATGTAATCAAACTTCTACTAAGCAGTAGAAGCACAATAGTGAATACCCTTCCAGCATGCGACACACGTGCTGCTGACGACTGACGTAGGATGAGCTGCAACGGAGAAAAAAACATAAAATAAACTGGATCGGCCTGTGGATCTGTTCATTTTTCCGATCCCCGATCCAGCTATTTTATCAATATCGGGGCCGATATCTGATCTTAACATCGGATCGGTGCCATAACTCATCATTCATGCAGTATTGCACACTCTCACTTGTTGTTATTGTCTGTTATGCTCCACTGCATAGTTGCACATTCTCATAGTTGCACATATATATATATATATATATGCCCATAAAACGAGCACCTTGTTCAATTGTATTTGTCTGTTCTGTATGTTCAAAAATATTAAACAATAAAAAGTAGATCTAAACGAAAAAAGGAGCCCAAAACAGCGAAAACAACCACTGGCAGCTACAGTCTGGTGTTAGAAGCCTCTCCAGTGAAATACAGTCACACTTTACACCGTTTAGCTGTCAGCATTTTAACCGTGTTTACTCCAGCTGCTAGCTAACGGGGAAGACCCAGGACTAGGTGGAGGGACGTCCAGCTGGGAGGAGGCCTCGGGAAGACCCAGGACTAGGTGGAGGGATTATATCTCTAACCTGGCCTGGGAACGCCTCGGATCCCCCAGTCGGAGCTGGTTAATGTGGCCCGGAAAGGGAAGTTTGGGGTCCCTCTGCTGGAGCTGCTACCCTCGCGACCCGACCCCGGATAAGCGGATGAAGATGGATGGATGGATAGGTTTAGGCCCAAAAGGCCTTAAATCCAAATTAGATCAATAGATCATAGGTTAAGGTTAGGTCAGAAAGAACATTGATAGGTTTAGGTCAAAAGAACAGTGGTCCTTAACAACAGGTAATTGCCCATGAAGAGAAAACTGCTTAATACCTTTACACCACTCGGTTGGAAAGACAGTACAGTCACAAATCAGACTCCATCAATTATGTAGAAACATGTTAAATCTTACATATGAACTGTAATATTAACTGTGATTAATTCGTGGCTGATGAAGCCATATAGAAACAGATAGAAATAAGAAAATATCTCAATGTATGCAGTGATAATATCACTTTCTGTCATTTTATGTCATCTAGCCATGCTGACATTGTAAAGCCGGGCCTCGCAATGAGTGGGTTTTTCACACTTGGTAATTGTATTTCAAAGCGTTAGCTGCTGCTAAGTGTAGTGTTGACTAGCTAACGGTGAGGCTAACGCTAGCTGCTGCTGAGTGTAGTGTTGACTAGCTAACGGTAGGCTAACGTTAGCTGCTGCTAAGTGTAGTGCTGACTAGGTAACGGTAGGCTAACGTTAGCTGCTGCTAAGTGTAGTGTTGACTAGCTAACGGTAGGCTAACGTTAGCTGCTGCTAAGTGTAGTGTTGACTAGCTAACGGTAGGCTAACGTTAGCTGCTGCTAAGTGTAGTGTTGACTAGCTAACGGTAGGCTAACGTTAGCTGCTGCTAAGTGTAGTGTTGACTAGCTAACGGTAGGCTAACGTTAGCTGCTGCTAAGTGTAGTGTTGACTAGCATCCAGTGCGGCGATGTTTCAGTTCCCTCCAACGTCTGTTTTCGGAGCATCAGAGAGAAGAGCAGGCATTTAAGTGGCACCTAAATAAGGCACCGAAACTGCGTTGCTATTCAGTCCGGTAGATAACGGTCGTTAAGGCACTGATGCCGTATTAGCACCGGGTCTCGGACCCCCCCAAAATAAAAACTCTTCGGATCTACACGATTCACGTGGATGACATTTTCCGCTTAAAAAACGGCGATTTTCGCCGAAAAGCTAGTAGTTTGCAGGTATGTACTACTCTTTGGCCGGCTCGCGAGTCCAAACTAGCGTGCCTGTTGTTGTGTTTCCGGTCTAGCTAGATCCGGTGTGGTGTTGTAGTTTTTCTAACGTTGCTAGTTGTTGCAACAGCATGTGAAGAAAACTACAAAGTTTTGCTAGGCCAAAAACAACGTTAATGTCGCGATAATAACATTGACGCCGTTAAAATGGGTTTTACTGACAGCACTACTTATTTGTTTAACCCTTGAGTTGTTTTCCCCGTCGACCATGATGCAACTTTTGGTTTTTTGGGTCAAAATGTTTAAAAACTTCCAACGTTTTGGTCGTCTTTTGTCAATACGTTTCTGTCAATGTTTTTCTGCGGTTCTTGGACGTTTTTTTTTAAGCTTTTCCCAAGTTTTTGTCACTTTTCCCATGTTTTTGTCACTTTTGTCCAAGTTTTTGTCACTTTTCCCATGTTTTTATCACTTTTCCGGACGTTTTTGAAGACGTTCTTGACATTTTTGTCACTTGTTTCTGTGCTTTTTTGACATTTTTTTCCTACATTTTTCAACGTTCTATTATCAGTTTTTCTTCAACTGCTATATAATTGAATGAAACACCCAAATTCAATGAAAGTAGTGAACTGATCATTTATTTTACTTGTGAAGAGCATCGTAATTTCTGATATAGAAACTTTTTGAAAATGGGTCAGATTAGACCCGAGGACAACAGGAGAGTTAACGCTCTTTTGTACTTTTGCACTACTCCATCTGCACAAACTATAGACTCTACACTACACTATTACACTGAGTATTTGTACCTGGACTGTTGTCCAGGTACAAATACTCAGTGTAATAGTTGTATTCAGTGGTGTAGTCTAGTTTTCTGGAGTCAGTATACTGGGATTTTTCCCTCCCAGCTACATACTCGCCCCGAGAGCGTCAACCCCATTCATTTTTATAACGTTACGGCGTGTAGAATAAGCCTCATTACCTGTAGTTTTCTGTAACATTAACGGAGAAATCCGGCTCTCTATATGTCTCAGAGTACTGTCAATAGGGGAAAGAAATGACCAAACTCGGTGCTAGCAAACTGGAGTTGCTGCAGCTAATGGCCAGAGCTCCCAGTTAGCTAAAATGCCAGATGTGGGGGCATCTTATAAAGAGTGCCTTTGTGCCTCTTAACAAATCCACAAACACCACAAAATGCAATTAAAATGTCTGTGCAACATGAACAGGGCCCTTACGTGACAACAAGATGCATTTTCAACTCAAGACATTGTGAAGAAACCCTTTACATTCAAAGTATGTACTGTCACCTGCCTCTTTTTCCATCGTTTTCATTACCTGGCTGTATGAGATCCCACTCTTGACAGCACAGGAAAAAGAGGTTTTATATATCTCATTTAGTAATTCACATTATGATAAGAATGAACGCCAAGCCACTGTGTTGTTGTTGTTGTTGTTGTTTCCAAGTGACTCTCAACACAGACGGGGGGAAAGTTCTGTCACAAAACAATCGTTATGTATCCTCAAACTTCTGTGAGCTGGTAAACGGAAATCCTTGCCCTTTGCTGGTGGGTATACGGAGAATACCTGCGTATCACGTAGACCAGTGGTTCTCAAACCGTTTTCTATAATGTACCCCATTTGAATTGGGTTTTTAAGCCAAGTACCCCCTGACCAGCGATAGATTTACTAAACAACAGCCATGGAACTGAAAAACATTTAAATGCTGATGAAAAAAGGCAACAAAAACTTGCAAAGCGACAGACTTTGACAACACAGTAGAAAGAAGAAAGACTGAAAAAAATGGAAAAACTGAAAAAAACTTGTGACAAAATGCAACAAAAACTTAGAAAAAAGCGCTCTCGTACCCCCTGCAGTCCTCCAGAGTACCCCTAGGGGGACACGTACCCCCTGCAGTCCTCCAGAGTACCCCTAGGGGGACACGTACCCCCTGCAGTCCTCCAGAGTACCCCTAGGGGGACACGTACCCCCTGCAGTCCTCCAGAGCACCCCTAGGGGGACACGTACCCCCTGCAGTCCTCCAGAGTACCCCTAGGGGGACACGTACCCCCATTTTGAGAAACACTGACGTAGACCATGCCACTGGTTGTGTTGTATTGCTTTGACGCCACCAATGCATTGTCCATTAGTTTTACAGTCTATGATACTAACACAAATCTAAAGTGGACCAGCGCTGGATGGCGAGGCTGGATTACCAGCGAGGCAGAGCACTCAGCTGCCCCCGGGGGCCCCAGACCTTGAGGGGGCCCCCCTAAAGCCCCAAGTCCACTGTGTTTCAATTGGTTGTACCTAATTTGATTAACGGCAGATTGGTTTAGGCATTTGCACCATTGAGGTACAATATCAACTAAGACAGGTCCTGGATCACCGCGCTGTGTCCAAACACAGCTTTAAGACTGAAGTTATTTTAGTTATAATTGGGGTCAAACATCAAAACCTTTGCTCCGGGGCCCCTTAACAGTTTAATTTTTCCATGCTGGGCGGCTGCTGGTCCGACAGAATACGACGACATTCAGCCTATTAGTAAATAGTACACACTGGTATTGAAATGTTTTTTTAGATACAACTCTTTTCTCTAGAATCATGATCTCACGACTACATCATGTCCGTTTCCTGCAGAACAGAACAGATCCATGTTATGTTCTTCTTTACAAATGAAATAAATGTCAGACTAACTGCCTGACGTGTGATGTTCATTATTCTTAGGGGGGTTGAGATCTACAACTATCTAGGGACAGTGGCGTTTTTATATCCAAAAAACTGTCCAGGGAGGTCCCGGGACATGTCTGCATGGATTGCGAAAAGCGGCAAAAACTTTGGGGGAAAAAAACCTCGAAAAAAGGCGACAAAAAACTCTGAAAGAAGCAACAAAAACTTCAGAAAAAAACGCCAAATAGGCGACAAAAACATCTCAAAAACGTCCAAAAAAAAAGCAGCAAAAATTTAGGAAAAAGCCCAACTTTAGTAATTGGGCAAGAGCAGGGGGAATGAGAGGGGTGAACACCAGAGCAGGGGGAATGAGAGGGGGAACACCAGAGCAGGGGGAATGAGAGGGGGAAACACCAGAGCAAGGGGGAATGAGAGGGGGAGAACACCAGAGCAGGGGGGAATGAGAGGGGGAAACACCAGAGCAGGGGGGACTGAGAGGGGGAACACCAGAGCAGGGGGAATGAGAGGGGGAAACACCAGAGCAGGGGGAATGAGAGGGGGAAACACCAGAGCAGGGGGGAATGAGAGGGGGAAACACCAGAGCAGGGGAATGAGAGGGGGGAACACCAGAGCAGGGGGGAATGAGAGGGGGAGAGCGCACCAGAGCAGGGGGAATGAGAGGGAGAACACCAGAGCAGGGAATGAGGAGGAGGGAGACACCAGAGCAGGGGGGAATGAGAGGACGAGAGACAAGAGAGGGAGAGCGCCAGAGCAGGGGGGAATGAGAGGGGGAATGGAGCAGAGAGGGGGGAAACACCAGAGCAGGGGGGAATGAGAGGGGGGAAACACCAGAGCAGGGGGGAATGAGAGGGGGAACACCAGAGCAGGGGGAATGAGAGGAGGAATGAGAGAGGGAAACACCAGAGCAGGGGGGAATGAGAGGGGGGAAACACCAGAGCAGGGGGGAATGAGAGGGGGAACACCAGAGCAGGGGGGAATGAGAGGGGGAAACACCAGAGCAGGGGGGAATGAGAGGGGAGACACCAGAGCAGGGGGAATGAGAGGGGGGAACACCAGAGCAGGGGGAAGGAGGGGACGCAGAGCAGGGGAGAGGGGGAACACCAGAGCAGGGGGAATGAGAGGGGGGAACACCAGAGCAGGGGGGAATGAGAGGGGAGAAAGCACCAGAGCAGGGGGGAATGAGAGGGGGAAAGACGCCAGAGCAGGGGGGAATGAGAGAGGGGAAACACCAGAGCAGGGGGAATGAGAGGGGGAAACACCAGAGCAGGGGGAATGAGAGGGGGAAACACCAGAGCATGGGGAATGAGAGGGGGGAAACACCAGAGCAGGGGGAATGAGAGGGGGGAAACACCAGAGCAGGGGGAATGAGAGGGGGGAACACCAGAGCAGGGGGAATGAGAGGAGGAAACACCAGAGCAGGGGGAATGAGAGGGGGAACACCAGAGCAGGGGGAATGAGAGGGGGAACACCAGAGCAGGGGGAATGAGAGGGGGAAAGGCCAGAGCAGGGGGAATGAGAGGGGGAAACACCAGAGCAGGGGGAATGAGAGGGGGAAACACCAGAGCAGGGGAGAATGAGAGGGGGAAACACCAGAGCAGGGGGAATGAGAGGGGGAAAGGCCAGAGCAGGGGGAATGAGAGGGGGAAACGTAGCAAAATATATTCCTTTTTAAACCAAATTGTAGCGATGTTAATGTAGCCTGAGTTGTAATTGCTGCTTGAAAAATGCTGCATGTTCTACCTTCAGAAACTCAGGGACTTTTGAATATTAAATAACCTCAACTCAGTGTTGAAGAGTTTTTAAACTGGAGTTTGAATGTGTGGAGCCTCAGAGCTGACACTAATCCAGGTTCAGAGTTAATCCAGGCTGCTGCTACTCTCCCTGCAGGGGAAACATTTTGGTCTACAGGACTAGACATCGCTCCAACAAGAAGAGAGAGACTTTAAGTCTGTTCTGTGCCTGGGTTTCCTGCTCCGTCCTGCAGACTGACACCCAGCTTCTCTCATCATACCCGAGAGCTCGCTGGAAGGGGAGCCAGCGAGAGACCAGACCGATGAAAAGAAGCAGTAGGTGCAGTGTTTTCATGGTGTCTGCATAGTTGTGTTACTCCGGCATGTTTGAACCTGCTGAGGCGACGCGGTGAAGTGGACGCTTGCTGCAGCCAGAGCAACACACGTTCATATATCAGGGAGCTCAAGTTACTATCTTTCACTTCTTCCACTCATACACTCAAAGACACAGCTGTGTAATAATAGCAGTATGACAGTAGAGTTGAACAAAAATTGTCCACGGACTGTAATTCACAGTTTTAATTGTTTATTTACATTTGCTGTATGGGTCCTTGATCTTCAACTTTTGGCGGCCATTGGTGGCACACACACACACACACACACACACACACACACACACACACACACACACACACACACACACACACAGAGACACACACACACACACACAGACACAGACACACACACAGATACACAAACACACACACAGACACACACACACACACACACACACACACACACACACACACACACACACACACACACACACACACACACACACACACACACACACACACACAGACACAGAGAGACACACACACAGATACACAAACACACACACACACACACACACAGAGACACACACACACAGATACACAAACACACACAGACACACACACACACACAGAGAGACACACACACAGATACACAAACACACACACAGACACACACACACACACACATATATATATACACACACACAAGAGACACACAAACAGACACACAGACACACACACACACACACACACACACACACACACACACAGAGACACACACAAACAAATACACAAACACACACACACACACACACACACACACACACAGACACAGAGAGACACACACACAGACACACACACACACACACACACACACACACACAGACACACACACACAAACAGACACACACACACACACACACAGAGAGACACACACACAGATACACAAACACACACACAGACACACACACACACACACATATACACACACACAAGAGACACACACACAGACACACACACACACACACACACACACACACAGACATATATGCACAGACATATATGCACACAGACAGACACACACACACACACACACATATATATATACACACACACACACACACACACACACACACACAGACACACAGACATATATGCACACACACACACAGAGACACACACAAACAAATACACAAACACACACAAACAGACACACAGACACACACACACACACAAACAGATACACAAACACACACACACATACACACAGACATACGCTCAGCCCACTCAGTCGGAGACGCGTTATTATGGATCCCACGTAACTTCTAGGTCTACGTCCCGCCTACGAAGCAGCCTGATTGGTTGAGGTCAGGCATTGACCTTGAGTGGTTAAGGTTAGGATAGCTGATTGGTCAGGGGGTAGGACCTGAACACATCGGGTTACGTTACCTTGCGTAAGCATGGACGCCTGGCCAATAGTAGTGTGTGAATGTTATTGATACTCATTTCTTTTATTTGCTTATTTATTTGTTTACAGCAACACACATAAATATGTATATAGACCTTAGTGGTCCCCTAATACTGTATCTGAAGTCTCTTTTATATAGACCTTAGTGGTCCCCTAATACTGTATCTGAAGTCTCTTTTATATAGACCTTAGTGGTCCCCTAATACTGTATCTGAAGTCTCTTTTATATAGACCTTAGTGGTCCCCTAATACTGTATCTGAAGTCTCTTTTATATAGACCTTAGTGGTCCCCCTAATACTGTATCTGAAGTCTCTTTTATATAGACCTTAGTGGTCCCCTAATACTGTATCTGAAGTCTCTTTTATATAGACCTTAGTGGTCCCCTAATACTGTATCTGAAGTCTCTTTCCCGAAATCCAGCCTTGGTGCAGAATAGCAGCCACTAGAGCCAGTCCCACAATGAGCTTTCTTTAGGGCGGGACAAATCCTCTGGTTGGGCAAAGCAGAGAAAGGGGAGGTAACCTTTCCCCTTATGACGTCATAAAGGGAAGATTCCTGATCGGCCCATCTGAGCTTTCATTTTCTCAAAGGCAGAGCAGGATACCCAGGGCTCGGTTTACACCTATCACCATTTCTAGCCACTGGGGGGCCATAGGCAGGCTGGGGGAACTCACATTAATGTTAAAAAAATCATAAAGTGACCTTTAAAACACGGTGCACTTCCAGTTCGCCTGTCACTGGCCTGCAGATCATCAGCAGAGTCTTGAACTGGATGTGAGCTGCAGCAGGGAACCAATAAACAGAAGTGTTGTTGGGGGGGAAAAAAAACATGGAAACACACCAGAGAGCAGCCACAATCTGGTGGAGCTGCAGCGGTGTGGTGACAGACAGCGAGGGAGAGTCGCAGCGGTCCAGGTGGGAGAGGAGGAGACACCTGAGACGCCTCCCTGGAGAGGAAAGGTCTCCCACTGGGGACAGGGCTACTGCTGCCATGACAGTGCTAGCGTGATCGTTAATGAGCTGCTCTAACTCCACACTGCCTCCGCTCCTCTGGGAGACCAAGTCTGGCTCAACGGCATCTACACTGCTAGGTTTTATTTTATTTTTAAGCAGCGTTTTGAGACTATAACTACATAAGAGTTTTAGCTCCAGTTGACCTTACTCTACGGTTGAAAATCATGCATGTAGAAGTTGGAAAACACAAAAAAATACTTTGTAGAAAGAACAACGGGGAAAAGTAAGAGCAGGGATTCATTATCTTGGAGCAACGGCGAGGTGGAACTGTTACTGAAAGACAGACAGACAGACAGACAGACAGGCAGACAGACCTGTTACTGAAAGGTCTATAACAGACAGACAGACCTGTTACTGAAAGGTCTATAAGAGACAGAGACAGATAGACGGAGAGACATCCAGACAGACGGACAGATAGACGGAGAGACGGACAGACAGGCAGGCAGGCAGACAGACAGACAGAGAGACATGCAGGCAGGCAGACAGATAGACGGAGAGACATCCAGACAGACAGACGGACAGACAGGCAGGCAGGTAGACAGACCTGTTACTGAAAGGTCTATAAGAGACAGAGACAGATAGACGGAGAGACATCCAGACAGACGGACAGACAGGCAGGCAGACCTGTTACTGAAAGGTCTATAAGAGACAGAGACAGATAGACGGAGAGACATGCAAACAGACAGACAGATAGACGGAGAGACGGACAGACAGGCAGGCAGGCAGACAGACAGACAGAGAGACATGCAGGCAGACAGACAGACAGACAGAGAGACATGCAGACAGACAGACGGACAGACAGGCAGGCAGGCAGACAGACAGACAGAGAGACATCCAGACAGACAGACGGACAGACAGGCAGGCAGGCAGACAGACCTGTTACTGAAAGGTCTGTAAGAGACAGAGACAGATAGACGGAGAGACATGCAAACAGACAGACAGATAGACGGAGAGACGGACAGACATGCAGGCAGACAGACAGACAGACAGAGAGACATGCAGACAGACAGACGGAGAGACAGACATAGATATCTTTTGCTACGTTTACCCCTCGCGTCCACACTACTGCAGTGTTTCCGAGCTCCTAAAACGGAGACATTTGGAAACACTGCTGCCCCCGTTTTGGTTTGAAAACTCCGAGGTTGCTTTGTTGTCTAGACGGACACAAACGGAGACATTTGTTCCTTTTTAACGGGACATGAACCCCGGTCTCCTGAGTGAAAGTCCTGTTTGTTTGACCCAGTGAAGCTGGGCGATCCCTTACGTGAAAACAACACATATGGAGTATTATACTTCCTCTCCTTATATCCTGCTTTACTACTACGGCCAGTAGACTACTATAAACTACTATAAACTAAAATGTAGGTCCTAACTGCTGCTTGAACAACGTCTGGGAGTGTTTTTAGGGGACAACAGTCTCTTTACATATGTTCCACTGACAATGATGAAGATGGGGTTCTTCCTGTTGTCCTCTTTAATACCCAGCAGCCAATGAGAGTCTCTCTCTCTCTCTCTCTCTCTCTATTGTGCCCGATGTATGACATCACATATTTTACCATATGATATACACGTTTCATTTGACTTAGTTCAGTTTGAACCAGCTACACACTGCTGTTGCTAACCTAAAACACTTTTAGCACTCCTACTTCTCAGTGATTAGAGTACTGTAAATGAAGTACACAGACAAATAAGACTGCACAATACCAATGCTGCAGACTGAGGAAAATATAATTAATTTCTCTCCATATACCCAAACTAGTCAACATGTCAACATGGAGAATCACAACAAAACATGTCCCAGTTTTCATACAGCTGCTACAGATGTGTGCATAACACTGTTAGCTCAGCACACAACAGACAAACATATAAAATACAGTATCCAGTACAGGTTACAATCACAGAAAAAACTGACAAACAAAAAAATGATCTGAAAAAGTACAGAAAATACTAGACGTTATCTCTTCGCCTAGCTGGATCTGGCCAGAGAATTGCATCAACATCACATTGGCAAGACAACGTGGGAAGAACCGTCTTGAATGTCGAGTCCATCCTTGCACAGCTGCGGCGTGGACTTGGTCACGCGCGTCCTCCCTGGCCTGAAAAACTCTTCGATTGGGTTTAGAAAGGGAGAGTATGGTGGAAGGTATAGTACTGTAAACTGTGGATGGTGTGAGAGCAGAGCAGTGGAATGACGCATTGTCCCAGATGACAATGTATTGCATCTGGTGCATTAACTGCTGTGACGACGATGTCCAAAAATGCAAGAATGTGAGCTGTGTTGTAAGGGCGCTGACACACCAACCCGGTAATCAGCCGTCGGACAGTCTGGCGAGATCGGTGACTTGAGTCTGTTCGGTGTGTTCGTGCCATCGTCCGTTGGAGGAGCCGTCGGCCTTCATTTGGGCCGACCTGACATGCTCAGTCAGAGACGGGGCGGTCGGGACTCACCTGGAAACGGGGAGCGGGATGAGCGTGACTAGAGCCTCTCAACATCTGACGAAGATCTGTTAAACTGACCTTTTGTTGATCTGAAATGAAGACAGATTCAGCAGCTGCACGGCCTGTTTCTCTCTTCAGATGTTTTCATCAGGTATATGTAAGGAGATAACATAGACACAGGCTCATTATTGATCACTAACATGATAGTTAACATTAGTCATTACACTTAAACAGCTGATGGAAGTCCAAACTGCCTGAGAGCTTCTGGGAAACAATACAGAGAAGCGCCTCCTGCTGCTATGAAGACGTATTACGTTTCGTGCACACGCAGAGCGTACGCTCAAGTCGGCGTCGCCTCAGCGTGTTTTGAGGCATTGTTTTGGACCTCGGGGACCCGACTGATCAGTCCAACTGCCTTTTCTGCCGGCGGTCGGCCGTCTGGTTGGTGTGTAACAGCTCTTAGGGCCCATATTGGCATGACGGAGGAGGACCCCATCCTGTGTAATGGCAGCACAAAGGGTGATGGTACCCCCACGTTGCCCTGGGACATTTTAGCCCTGTGGCCAATGATATTTCTGCCTCTCCTTCTTGCTTTTGTGTGACGATAGTGTGAAAAACTGCATCGCAAACCTTGTTAGCCGGTTCCTGGATGGGCGTATGTGTGCAGTGCTGTGAGGCAGTTCGTTACATGGCGAGACCTGATATCACGCCACACTTCCTGACGCTGAGGCGAAAGTTGCGAGGGTGGTTTTCAGCTCACAGGCGCTAGGGGGAAGCAACGACCACCATTCAACCCGAAAAAAGTCATATAACAATTACAATGACTCCGAAGCTGTTCAGTTAACGTAAATTAAGCTAAAAAAACTGCATAGTTCCTCTTTAAATGAACATATAACAGGTTTAATGCTCGACATTTGACGGTGACATTGAGCCTATACCGTTTATAGTAGCAATACGTTATATCCTTGTTCTTAACCAGCAAAGTGCACCAAAATATGACATCACGGGCGAATAAATACATAAATTAAATGAACTTTTGACAAGTTTAACCCTTGCGTTGTCCTCCGGAAATATGGGTTTCTTTCATTCATTCATTCTTTATTTATTTATCTCGAACAATCAATAATGTTGCAAGACAAAAACATTATAAAACCATAAAATAAAACACAAATAATCAGAGTGTAACAACAATCCGTCCGTCTGTCGGCCCAGCAAGAACAGACTCCACGCCAGGAAAGATCAGCACGGTACACAAGAACAGACTCCACGCCAGGAAAGATCAGCACGGTACACAAGACCAGACTCCACGCCAGGAAAGATCAGCACGGTACACAAGAACAGACTCCACGCCAGGAAAGATCAGCACGGTACACAAGACCAGACTCCACGCCAGGAAAGATCAGCACGGTACACAAGAACAGACTCCACGCCAGGAAAGATCAGCACGGTACACAAGACCAGACTCCACGACACGAAAGATCAGCACGGTACACAAGAACAGACTCCACAACAGGAAAGATCAGCACGGTACACGAGACCAGACTCCACGCCAGGAAAGATCAGCACGGTACACAAGACCAGACTCCACGACAGGAAAGATCAGCACGGTACACAAGAACAGACTCCACAACAGGAAAGATCAGCACGGTACACAAGAACAGACTCCACGCCAGGAAAGATCAGCACGGTACACAAGAACAGACTCCACAACAGCACAGAGCCAGCATCCAACAGAATAAAACCATCCAACAAAAGACAAGGGAGACACAGAGACTAAATACAAGAGGTAACGAGGACTAACAAGGGACAGGTGAAACAAATAAGACAATCACAAGGGCGGGAAACTAAAGACAGGAAGTAAACTACACAAGACAAGGGAGACAAGACACAGAAGACTACAAAATAAAACAGGAAACAGAACATCAGAACAGAAAACAGAAAACCACAATCATGACACTATCTAAATATTTGCAGATACACACACATGCTGTTGAAACATTTATGTTTTTATTTTTCACCAAACAAGTCAGTGCAACATATGCTCAGCAGATATATTTACAGAAATATGCTCAAAACAAACAGTAAACTGAAAAAGAGGCGCTCACATGTGGTCTTTTCATAGTGCTTACTTCCTGATTGAAGTGGTAACCATTAACCATTGAGGTGATTGGCCAGGTGGAGCATATGTTGACCAATCAGCTCACGTGTTATCATTCTGAATGGCAGTGTTTGTGACTTGCTGTCAGATCGTTGTCTTATGCAGAGAAACGTGTTCGGTGCATTTAAGAAGTGACATTTCCAATTGTCGACAGTAACTTATTACTGGTAATAAGTTACTGTATTTACCAGTAATAAGTTACTTTATTTACCAGTAATAATAACTAGTATATTTACCAGTAATACAGTAATAATAACCAGTAATAAGTTACTTTATTTACCAGTAATAAGTTACTTTATTTACCAGTAATAATAACCAGTAATAAGTTACTTTATTTACCAGTAATAAAAACCAGTAATAGGTTACTTTATCTACCAGTAATAAGTTACTTTAATAACCAGTAATAAGTTACTTTATTTACCAGTAATAAGTTACTTTATTTACCAGTAATAAAAACCAGTAATAGGTTACTTTATCTACCAGTAATAAGTTACTTTATTTACCAGTAATAATATTTACCTTATTTACCAGTAATAAGTTACTTTATTTACCAGTAATAAGTTACTTTATTTACCTTATTTACCAGTAATAATATTTACTTTATCTACCAGTAATAAGTTACTTTATTTACCAGTAATAAGTTACTTTATCTACCAGTAATAACTTACTTTATCTACCAGTAATAAGTTACTTTATTTACCAGTAATAAGTTACTTTATTTACCAGTAATAAGTTACTTTATTTACCTTATTTACCAGTAATAATATTTACCTTATTTACCAGTAATAAGTTACTTTATTTACCAGTAATAAGTTACTTTATTTACCAGTAATAACTTACTTTATTTACCAGTAATAAGTTACTTTATTTACCTTATTTACCAGTAATAACTTACTTTATTTACCAGTAATAAGTTACTTTATTTACCTTATTTACCAGTAATAACTTACTTTATCTACCAGTAATAAGTTACTTTATTTACCTTATTTACCAGTAATAAGCTTTTTACTTTATCTACCAGTAATAACTTACTTTATCTACCAGTAATAAGTTACTTTATTTACCTTATTTACCAGTAATAAGTTACTTTATCTACAGTAATAAGTTACTTTATTACCAGTAATAAGTTACTTTATTTACCAGTAATAACTTACTTTATCTACAGTAATAACTTACTTTATCTACCAGTAATAAGTTACTTTATCTACCAGTAATAAGTTACTTTATCTACCAGTAATAAGTTACTTTATCTACCAGTAATAAGTTACTTTATCTACCAGTAATAAGTTACTTTATTTACCAGTAATGAGTTACTTTATTTACCTTATTTACCAGTAATAAGTTACTTTATTTACCTTATTTATCAGTAATAAGTTACTTTATCTACCAGTAATAAGTTACTTTATTTACCAGTAATAAGTTACTTTATTTACCAGTAATAAGTTACTTTATTTACCTTATTTACCAGTAATAAGTTACTTTATTTACCTTATTTACCAGTAATAAGTTACTTTATTTACCAGTAATAAGTTACTTTATTTACCAGTAATAATAACCAGTAATAAGTTACTTTATTTACCAGTAATAATAACCAGTAATAAGTTACTTTATTTACCAGTAATAAAAACCAGTAATAGGTTACTTTATCTACCAGTAATAAGTTACTTTATTTACCAGTAATAAGTTACTTTATTTACCTTATTTACCAGTAATAGTTACTTTATTTACCAGTAATAAGTTACTTTATTTACCAGTAATAAGTTAGTTTATCTACCAGTAATAACTTACTTTATTTACCAGTAATAAGTTACTTTATTTACCTTATTTACCAGTAATAACTTACTTTATCTACCAGTAATAACTTACTTTATTTACCTTATTTACCAGTAATAACTTACTTTATTTACCAGTAATAAGTTACTTTATTTACCTTATTTACCAGTAATAAGTTACTTTATTTACCAGTAATAACTTACTTTATCTACCAGTAATAAGTTACTTTATCTACCAGTAATAACTTACTTTATCTACCAGTAATAAGTTACTTTATCTACCAGTAATAAGTTACTTTATCTACCAGTAATAAGTTACTTTATTTACCTTATTTACCAGTAATAATATTTACTTTATCTACCAGTAATAAGTTACTTTATTTACCTTATTTATCAGTAATAAGTTACTTTATCTACCAGTAATAACTTACTTTATTTACCAGTAATAAGTTACTTTATTTACCTTATTTACCAGTAATAAGTTACTTTATTTACCTTATTTACCAGTAATAATATTTACCTTATTTACCAGTAATAAGTTACTTTATTTACCTTATTTACCAGTAATAAGTTACTTTATTACCAGTAATAAGTTACTTTATCTACCAGTAATAAGTTACTTTATCTACCAGTAATAACTTACTTTATTTACCAGTAATAAGTTACTTTATTTACCTTATTTACCAGTAATAACTTACTTTATCTACCAGTAATAAGTTACTTTATTTACCTTATTTACCAGTAATAACTTACTTTATTTACCTTATTTACCAGTAATAACTTACTTTATCTACCAGTAATAAGTTACTTTATCTACCAGTAATAAGTTACTTTATTTACCTTATTTACCAGTAATAAGTTACTTTATTTACCTTATTTACCAGTAATAACTTACTTTATCTACCAGTAATAACTTACTTTATTTACCTTATTTACCAGTAATAAGTTACTTTATCTACCAGTAATAAGTTACTTTATCTACCAGTAATAAGTTACTTTATCTACCAGTAATAAGTTACTTTATTTACCTTATCTACCAGTAATAAGTTACTTTATCTACAGTAATAAGTTACTTTATCTACCAGTAATAAGTTACTTTATCTACCAGTAATAAGTTACTTTATCTACCAGTAATAAGTTACTTTATCTACCAGTAATAAGTTACTTTATCTACCAGTAATAAGTTACTTTATTACCAGTAATAAGTTACTTTATCTACCGTGGGAAAATACCCAGATGACTCTTCTCTTGCGATTGAGGCAAAGCGACCGTTGAGCAGAAAGAGCTTTTTGATTGGTAGGAAATGGATATGAGGTCTCTTTTTATTGGCAAATAGTGGAAGGCAGCTTTGGGTTTGATTGGCGAGAAATGCAGATGAGAAAGTGGACGAATAAGGCATGGGGTGTGCCCCCCCCAGGCCCCCCCTGGGCCCCCCCCCAGGCCCCCCCGGCCCCCCCCCCCCATGCCACATGTAATGTATGTATTGCATGTTAAGTCTCAGGCTCACACACACAGAGTCAGTGTTTGGAAAGGCGTCTCTGCAGCTTTACGAGCCTGTAGCCTGAGGCTGAACATTTACTGCAGGAATCCTGTTTGAAAGAACAAGCTGAGACCCTCCAACAGACCTCCTTCATGTCCGCCAGACCTCCCCTAACCTGCTCAGTTCACTCTTTTTTTAGCTGCTTCCACCGGCTTCCAAAGCGTAAAAGCACGGCGAGGTATGTACAAACATGCCGCACTGAGGTAA